>NC_135965.1:48735748-49029156 GCF_053455715.1 Rhinoraja longicauda
CTGACCCGCTGAGTTACTCTAGCGTTTTGCGTCTATCTTTGGTGTAAACCAGCATCTGCAGTTCCTTGCTACACAAATGGTCATGGTTCGACTGTAAGCTATCCAAGAGGAATATGAGCTGCTGTATTGATACATGGGTGTGTTGTTTGTATACATTTATTCCAATGTAGGGTGTTTACAAATTAAAACTAGAGTCATAGAGTCACAGAGTGATACAGCGTGGAAACAGGCCCTTCGGCCCAACTTGCCCACACCAGCCAACAATGTCCCATCTACACTAGTCCAACCTGCTTGCGCTTGGTCCATGTCCCTCCAAACCTGTCCTATCCGTGTACCTGTCTAACTGTTTCTTAAACGTTTGGATAGTCCCAGCCTCAACTACCTCCTCTGGCAGCTCGTTCCATACACCCACCACCCTCTGTGTGAAAAAGATGCCCCTCAGATTCCTATTAAATCTTTTCCCCTTCACCTTGAACCTTAAAACTATTTAGCTTTGTTTTAGTTTGTAAGAAGGGTCTCGACCCGAAACGTCACCCATTCCTTCTCTCCCGAGATGCTGCCTGACCTGCTGAGTTACTCCAGCATTTTGTGAATAAATACCTTCGATTTGTACCAGCATCTGCAGTTATTTTCTGATACTACTTGTTTTAGTTTGTGTTTAGTTCGGTTTAGTTTATTGTCACGTGTACCGAGGTACAATGAAAAGCTTTATGCTGCGTGCTAACCAGTCAGCAGAAAGACAATACGTGATTACAATGGAGCCGTTTGCAGTGTGCAGATCATACATGATAAGGGAAATTTTGAAAATTCTCCCAAATATGACAGGGGGGGTGGGGGGGTTGGATTTCTGATTGAGAGGTAACTCGTGTGACACCTCGGCTGGTGTTCAGTTTAGTTTAGTTTAGAGATACAGCACGGAACAGGCCCTTCGGCCCACCGGGTCCGCGCCGACCAGCGATCCCCGCACACTAACACTATCCTACACCCACTAGGGACATTTTTTTAAACATTTACACCAAGCCAATTAACCTACAAACCTGCACGTCTTTGGAGTGTGGGAGGAAACCGAAGATCTCGGAGAAAACCCACGCGGGTCACGGGGAGAACGTACAAACTCCGTACGGACGGCGCCCGTGGTCGGGATGGAACCCGGGTCTCCGGCGCTGCATTCGCTGCAAGGCGGCAACTCTACCACCGCGCCACCGTGACCGCCCATCGCGTGTCTGATTGATTACAAATGGCAACCCGGCTGTCTCCACGTTTAACGGGGTGTATTTACACACTGACCCCCCCCCTCTCTGCACCTGACCGTATCTGGAGCTTGCTTATCAGCCCGAAATAAGCCCCTTCCCCACCACCCCATGGCAGTACAAGAGCCCGTTGCAAAGAAATGATAACTGCCCGTAGAGGATCGCCGCGCCACCTCCTTTTATTTAGAACTCGGCGCACTCCCGGAGACACCGGTAGCTCCAAACTCCACGGGGATTACTGCAGTAGGCCCGTGGCTAAGTTTGTGGAAAAAGTGCGCGTTGAAGAATGTGCAACGACCCCATCTTTGCAGCACAAACGCTTCTTTGTGCCTCCGTTCCATGTGAGCTGAAGGGGCCCGGAAGATTTCGATGCGTGCAGCTAGTAAATATGACAAGACTGGCCATTTTAAGTTGTTGACATAAAAAAAAAACATGCCTCCTAAGTGCCGGGGAACCGTTTCAACTAAAGGTCACCCATTAGTAGTCCCCGGGCCAAATCAGAGACCCTAGCCACTCCTGACGGTAGAGTTTTTGATGAGCAGGATTTATCGCGGGCCCAGTCACGTTGAGTTCAGGGTTAGGACCTGCTGGAAGGAGCTTGATCCTTTAACAAATTTAAACCTGTCCTGTCTGACTCACGACGTACATTTAAAGCTCCATTTATGTTTAAAAGAAAAAAAACTTTCGGCACTTTTAATTAGCAGCTGTAAATTCACAATCTGTGGGTTTACGAGAAGCATTATCACGTTTCGGATTGTATAACGTGAATAGGAATGCGTTCGTTGCAACGAATGCAAAGGGGAAGTGCGTGCTTTTGCAGAACAGCACACAATGGCACTAACACAGTCTGTTTCCATCGGTGAAGTCCTTTAATTAGTGTTTTCTCTGCAGGACAATAAGAATGGGGGAAATATTATCCCATGCAAAGGATCCCGTTGCAAAAGGTTTGATTAAAATATGTCTCCAAAGCAAATTGATTTGGTATTGGGCTAGACAAACAACGTTAACATTTCTGCAGGCTAACAGTGTCGACCAATGCACGCAGCCTGCTTAAGCTCATTACTGTCAAAGTCTACCCCTGGTTGGGGAAGAGTTCAAATGGAAGTAATAGGGATGGTAAATGCATTTAGGATGTGACCAGAACTGAACTCCAGAGGTGAACAGCTCTGCCCAAGATGGCAGGGAGTTGTAGATGTAGCCCAGCCCATCACACACACCACACTCCCCACCATCGACTCCATCTACACTTCACGCTGCCTCGGGAAAGTAGCCACCCTAATCAAAGTCCCACCCCGGTCATTGCTTCTTCTCCCCGCTCCCGTCCGGCAGAAGGTACAGAAGCTTGAAAGCGCGCACCACCAGACTCAGGAACAACTTCTTCCCCTCTGTAATCAGGCTTCTGAACGACCCTTCCATAAGCTAGGGTACTGTCCGATTCACCTCTGCCCCATTGCGGACATTGGACTTTGTCTGTGGAACTGATGCGCTACGATGCTGAGAACTATATTCTGCATTCTGTATCTTCCCCTTTGCTCCACCTGTTGTTCTTGAGTTCAGCTTGATTGTGTTTATGTGTAGTGTTACCTAGTTTGACTGGATAGCATGCAGTGCAAAGCTTTCCACTGTTCCTCGGTGCACGTAACATTAATAAACCTAAACTTAAACAAGACATTGAAGGCCATCAGTGTAACTGTGAACTGGCTGGGATCAATCACGAAACACACAATGCCCGAGAAAACCCATTCCTTCCCTCCAGAGATGCTGCCTGACCCGCTGAGTTACTCCAGCACTCTGTGAAACGTCACCTATCCATGTTCTCCAGAGATGCTGCCTGACCCGCTGAGTTACTCCAGCATTTTGTATCCATCTCACATTAAACCCATGCTCTCTTGATTCCCATACTCTGAGTAAAAGACTCTGTGCATTCACCCGATCTATTCCTCTCATGATTCTGTACACCTCTATACGATCACCACTCAGCCTCCTGAACTCCAAGGAATAATGTCCTAGCCAGCCCAACCTCTCCCTGTAGCTCAGGCCTTGAACCTACAGCAGGAAGTTAGAAACTTGCCTCAGTACAATTATATCTGAAATGGATAGCTACGGTTCGAAAAAGAGATTGAAAATGATTGTTTTAATTGAATGTTGAAGGTGGCGTCTCAATAGATCTCTAAAATTACGAAAATGCATGAACATTACTGCATTTTACCAAAACACTTCATTCTTTTAATCATAATAATCAATCTAAATAAATGTCTTTAGTTCATGGAATGTTCTTAAGACTTAATGCGGCACGGTGGCGCAGCGGTAGAGTTGCTGCCTCACAGCGCCAGAGACCCGGGTTTGATCCCGACTACGGGTGCTGTCTGTACGGAGTTTGTACGTTCTCCCCGTGATACAGCGCAGAAACAGACCCTTTCGGCCCACCGGGTCCGCGCCGCCCAGCGATCCCCGCACATTAACACTATCCTACACCCACTAGGGACAATTTTATTTTACATTTACCAAGCCAATTAACCTACAAACCTGCACGTCTTTGGAGTGTGGGAGGAAACCGAAGATCTCGGAGAAAACCCACGCAGGTCACAGGGAGAACGTACAAACTCCATACAGACGGCGCCCGTAGTCAGGATCGAACCTGAGTCTCCGGCGCTGCATTCACTGTAAGGCAGCAACTCTACCGCTGCGCCACCGTGCCGATTTGTAGGTTAACTGGTTTGGTAAAATTGTAAATTGTCCCTAGTGGGTGTCGGATAGCGTTAGTGTGTGGGGATCGCTGATCGGCGCGGACTCAGTGGGCTGAAGGGCCTGTTTCCGTGCTGTATCTCCAAACTAAACTAAAATGCCAGTCACCAGTGTCCGCTGTCGGTAGTTGTCTAATCGGGTGGCAACACCTGAAGCAAATAATCTGCCGCCAATGTTTACTTTTCCCATGTTTTCAAGGCATGAAATGAGAGATAAGTGAGATTTGCTTCAGGGACTAATGCTGCCGTATCCATTCACTTGCCAATTAATCATCTTTAATTATCCGCATCCAACAGAACTACCTTTGAAAAGATTGGCCTCTGTAAATTGCCACCAGCCTGGATATATATTCCTTTATTCGTCCCGCACCGGGGAAATTTACCGATGAGAAAGTGGGATAACATGGGACTAATGTGAACGGGTGAGGTGTGGTCGGCAAGAACGCGGTGGGCTGAAGGGCCTGCGGCCAATGCCGTATCGCTATAAACTAAAACTAAAATTTAACCTCGTACCCTAGGGACCCTAAACTAGGTGGCGCAGTGGTAGAGTCGCTGCCTCACAGCGCCGGAGACCCAGGTTCCATCCCGACTACGGCCGCTGTCTGTACGGAGTTTGCACGTTCTCCCCGTGACCTGCGTGGGATTTCTCCGGGATCTCCGGTTACCTCCCACACTCCAAAGACGTGCAGGTTTGTAGGTTAATTGGCTTGGCAAATGTAAATTGTCCCGGCAAATGTAAATTGTCCCACGTGCGTGTAGGATAGTGTTAGTGTGCGGGGATCGCTGGGCGGCGCGGACCCGGTGGGCCGATGGGCCTGTTTCTGCGCTGTATCTCTAAAACTAAAACTAAAAACTAGAACTACCTTAAGAATCTAATAGCTCCCCTAGATATATTTGACGAGGATATTGTCTCTCTCTCTCTCTCTCTCGAGTAATACTGCTAAACCACTCAGCGGAACAGGCAACGTTTGTGGAGAGCATGGATATTTCAGTTCCCGATCTTCACCTGGACTGAAAGACCCAACAGGAGTTTAACCAATATAAAGTCCTTCAAGTAACCCCTGTGTCCCCTCTCTCTCCATCCCTCCCCCACCCTAGTCATCGTACTAGTTTCACTGTCGTCCTGTTGAGTTTCACCCCCTGTGTAACTCGTTATCACCTAGCCCACAGCCAACAGTGGAGCATTGTAGGCTCCACATTCATTTGTTCCATATCTGCATCTCTCGTCCCCTGACTCTCAGTCTGAAGAAAAGTCTCGACCCAAAAACGTCACCTATTCTTCTTCTCCGTAGATGCTGCCTGACCCGCTGAGTTACTCCAGCACTCTGTGTCTATCTTCTGTCTGAGCTGTGGTGATGACATGTGGCTGGTTTGTTGCCACACTGAAGGAACATTGGGCTGGAGGGAAGGTTGTATATTTTATGTGACTGAGTTCTAGTGTTCTCTGCTGGCATGAGGTATACGAAGGGAGTGATTGCCTGGGAACAGGTGGCTGTGAAGTGTTCAAGTTGAATTGGCAGCCAAAAATCAAATTAATGTAAAAGGTTTTATTAGTGGTAGGAGTAAATCTTGACTCAATTACAACTTCTTGAATTCAAAAGCGACTTTGTTGAAATATGTTAAGTCCATTAGTGAACTTCTAATTTTGGGCCTGGTATAATTTACTACCCATGACTTTGAATGAGAATTTTTTAATCACATCTGCTAGAAATTCCAAAAACATATTCTGGCTTCACTCAACCCCACCAGACTGGCTGTGATTTTCAACCTCCCAGCCGAACAGAAACCAACTGCACTTATTTATACTGTACTGCTCTCCACCACCAAACCAGATCTCACCGGCTTCCTGCGAGAAGTTTTACCAATCTTGTTAGTCCAGGCGGATTTAGTTTAGTTTAGTCTGAAGAAGGGTCTCGACCCGAAATGTCACCCATTCCTTCTCTCCAGAGATGCTGCCTGAGCCTCAGAGTTACTCCAGCTTTTTGTGTCTATCATTAGTTTAGTTTATTTTAGAGAAACGGCGCGGAAATAGGCCCTTCAGCCCAACGAGTCCGTGCCGACCAGCGACCCCCGCAGACTAACACTATCCTACACACGCTGGGGACAATTTGACATTTATACCAAGACAATTAATCTAAAAACATGCACGTCTTTGGAGTGTGGGAGGAAACCGGAGCTCCTGGAGAAAACCCACGCGGGTCACGGGGAGAACGTACAAACTCCGTACAGACAGCACCCTTAGTCGGGATTGAACCCGGGTCTCCGACGCTGCAAGCGCTGTAAGGCAGCAACTCTACCGCTGCGCCACCGTGCCGCCCGCCAGCTTAGATGGGGCATCTCGGTCGGCAAGTTGGGGCGAAGATCCTGTTTCCCTGCTGTGCGACTCCACCATTTACCATGTTTTATTCTGACTGAGTTAATGGGTCTCACGTTTGGAGGTGAATGTGCGCCATTAACCCGAATGATTTATAAACGAAGATCTGGGAGAAAACCCACGCAGGTCACGGGGAGAAGGTACAAACTCCGTACAGACGGCGCCCGTAGATGGAATTAAACCCGGGTCTCCGGCGCTGTGAGGCAGCAACTCTACCGCTGCGCCACCGTGTCGCCCATTTGATTGAAACCCCCACCCCAATTTTGTTCGGCAGGAAGTTCCCGCCATTAATTCCATCTACACTTCCTGCTGCCGACAAATGCCAACATGGAACAACTGTGTCTGTTCTGATGGCCAATGAATTGCAAAACTCTCTTCCGTCAGTTGTCCTTAAACCTAGAAGAGTGACGTGACGTGCAAACTGGAGGAACAGCATCTTCTGTTCTGCCTGGGTACCTCACAACCAAACGGTACGAACATTGATAGACACAACGTGCTGGAGTAACTCAGCGGGCCAGGCAGCATCTGTGGAGAACATGGATAGGTGACGTTTCACGGAGTGCTGGAGTAACTCAGTGGGTCAGGCAGCATCTGTGGAAAAAAACCGTACAGGTGACATTTCTGGCCGAGACCCTTCTTCAGACTTGATCTCCAATTTCAGAAAAATAACTACCCCCCCTCACCCTTCCTTCCCCCCTCTCCATTTCTCCCCCTCTCCATTTCTCCCCCACCCCTCTCCATTTCTCCCCCCCGCCTCATTTCTCCCCCACCCCCCTCCATTTCTCCCCCACCCCCCTCCATTTCTCTCCACCCCCCTCCATTTCTCCCCCACCCCTCTCCATTTCTCCCCCACCCCCCTCCATTTCTCCCCCACCCCCACCATTTCTCCCCCACCCCCCTCCATTTCTCCCCCACCCCCACCATTTCTCCCCACCCCCCTCCATTTCTCCCCCACCCCCCTCCATTTCTCCCCCACTCCCCTCCAGTTCTCCCCCACCCCCCTCCATTTCTCCCCCACCCCTCTCTCTGCGGCCCACCTGCTTTCACACTTCTCCCCCATACCTTTGTCTCACACCTTCTGTCTTTTCATCTCTGGCTTTTGTCCAACCATCTGCCTATCCAACCACTCCTGCCCCCTCGATATCTACCTATTATCTCATCAGGTCAGGCAGCATCTCTGGAGAGAAGGAATGGGTGACGTTTCGGGTCGAGACCCTTCTTCAGACTCTGAAGAAAGATCTCAACCCGAAACGTCACCGATCCATGTTCTCCACAGATGCTGCCTGACCCGCTGAGTTACTCCAGCACTCTGTGAAACGTCACCTATCCATGTTCTCCACAGATGCTGCCTGACCCGCTGAGTTACTCCAGCACTCTGTGAAACGTCACCTATCCATGTTCTCCACAGATGCTGCCTGACCCGCTGAGTTACTCCAGCACTCTGTGAAACGTCACCTATCCATGTTCTCCACAGATGCTGCCTGACCCACTGAGTTACTCCAGCATTTTGTGTCTGCCTTCGATTTTAACCAGTTGGTTTCCCTGCACATTGTTTATAGTCCTTGTGTGGATGCCGATGGAATGCTTGAACAGCAGTAAAAGCCACCGTCAGCTGAAAGACACAGATGCTTTGCAAAGCGGAAGGCACTCAAAGTGCTGACCAAGATAATGAATCTTTGCCAGTCACTAATTGTCAATCTGTTTGGGTTGATTTATGTACATCACAATCTGGTTTGGGAACAGCTCTGCCCTGAACAGGATGGCCCTGCAGAGAGTAGTGCGTTCGGCTGAACGCACCATGGGAACTACACTCGTCCCCCTGCAGGACCTATACATCAGGAGGTGCAGATCCAGAGCCAGCAACATTATGGGGGACCCCTGCCACCCCAGCAATGGACTGTTCCAGCTGAAACGGTCAGGCAAACGCCTCCGCTGTCACGCTGTGAAAACGGAGAGAATGAGACGGAGTTTCTTCCCACAGGCCATCAGGACTGTCAACTCTCACATCACCAGGGACTCATTTAATTTACTGTATTAATTTATTTTTTGTGTTAAACATTTTTTTTCTATTCTGTTTTGTAGTTTTAGCACTTTCATTTCACTGCACATCTTGTATATGTATGTGACAAATAATGTTGACTTCACTTGACTTGATCCAGAAAATTGGGTAGTGTGGCACAAAGAATGTATCCAAAAGTGTGGAGAACTTGCTCGATGGTGAGTGATGGAGTCACGAGAGAGTTTTAGACAATAGACAATAGGTGCAGGAGGAGGCCATTCGGCCCTTCGAGCCAGCACTGCCATTCAATGTGATCATGGCTGATCATTCTCAATCAGTACCCCGTTCCTGCCCCATTATGCCCACCTGCCTAATATGACAATAGACAATAGACAATAGACAATAGACAATAGACAATAGGTGCAGGAGTAGGCCATTCAGCCCTTCGAGCCAGCACCGCCATTCAATGCGATCATGGCTGATCACTCTCAATCAGTACCCCGTTCCTGCCTTCTCCACATACCCCCTCACTCCGCTATCCTTAAGAGCTCTATCTAGCTCTCCCTTGAAAGTATCCAACGAACTGGCCTCCACTGCCTTCTGAGGCAGAGAATTCACACCTTCACCACTCTTTGACTGAAAAAGTTCTTCCTCATCTCCGTTCTAAATGGCCTACCCCTTATTCTTAAACTGTGGCCCCTTGTTCTGGACTCCCCCAACATTGGGAACATGTTTCCTGCCTCTAATGTGTCCAATCCCCTAATTATCTTATATGTTTCAATAAGATCCCCCCTCATCCTTCTAAATTCCAGTGTATACAAGCCTAATTGCTCCAGCCTTTCAACATACGACAGTCCCGCCATTCCGGGAATTAACCTAGTGAACCTGCGCTGCACGCCCTCAATAGCAAGAATATCCTTCCTCAAATTTGGAGACCAAAACTGCACACAGTATTCCAGGTGCTGTCTCACCAGGGCCCGGTACAACTGTAGAAGGACCTCTTTGCTCCTATACTCAACTCCTCTTGTTATGAAGGCCAACATTCCATTGGCTTTCTTCACTGCCTGCTGTACCTGCATGCTTCCTTTCAGTGACTGATGCACTAGGACACCCAGATCTCGTTGAACATCCCCACTTCCTAACTTGACACCATTCAGATAATAATCTGCCTTTCTATTCTTACTTCCAAAGTGAATAACCTCACACTTATCTACATTAAACTGCATCTGCCATGTATCCGCCCACTCACACAACCTGTCCAAGTCACCCTGCAGCCTTATTGCATCTTCCACACAATTCACACTACCCCCCAGCTTAGTATCATCTGCAAATTTGCTAATGGTACTTTTAATCCCTTCATCTAAGTCATTAATGTATATCGTAAAAAGCTGGGGTCCCAGCACCGAACCTTGCGGTACCCCACTGGTCACTGCCTGCCATTCTGAAAGGGACCCATTTATCCCCACTCTTTGCTTTCTGTCTGTCAACCAATTTTCTATCCATGTCAGTACCCTACCCCCAATACCATGTGCTCTAATTTTGCCCACTAATCTCCTATGTGGGACCTTGTCGAAGGCTTTCTGAAAGTCGAGGTACACCACATCCACTGACTCTCTCCTGTCAATTTTCCTAGTTACATCCTCAAAAAATTCCAGTAGATTTGTCAAGCATGATTTCCCCTTCGTAAATCCAAGCTGACTTGGAATGATCCTGTTACTGCTATCCAAATGCTCAGCAATTTCATCTTTTATAATTGACTCCAGCATCTTCCCCACCACTGATGTCAGACTAACTGGTCTATAATTACCCGTTTTCTCTCTCCCTCCTTTCTTAAAAAGTGGGATAACATTTGCTATCCTCCAATCCACAGGAACTGATCCTGAATCTATAGAACATTGAAAAATGATCTCCAATGCTTCCACTATTTATAGAGCCACCTCCTTAAGTACTCTCGGATGCAGACCATCAGGCCCTGGGGATTTATCAGCCTTCAGTCCCATCAGTCTACCCAAAACCATTTCCTGCCTAATGTGGATTTCCTTCAGTTCCTCCATCACCCTAGGTTCTCCGGCCCCTAGAACATTTGGGAGATTGTGTGTATCTTCCTCAGTAAAGACAGATCCAAAGTAACGGTTTAACTCGTCTGCCATTTCTTTGTTCCCCATAATAAATTCCCGTGCTTCTGTCTTCAAGGGACCCACATTTGCCTTGACTATTTTTTTCCTCTTCACGTACCTAAAAAAACTTTTGCTATCCTCCTTTATATTATTGGCTAGTTTACCCTCGTACCTCATCTTTTCTCCCCGTATTGCCTTTTTAGTTAACCTTTGTTGCTCTTTAAAAGAGTCCCAATCCTCTGGCTTCCCACTCTTCTTTGCTATGTTATACTTCCTCTCCTTAATTTTTATGCTGTCCTTGACTTCCCTTGTCAGCCACAGGTGTCTCTTACTCCCCTTAGAGTCTTTCCGCCTCTTTGGGATAAATTGATCCTGCAACCTCTGCATTATTCCCAGGAATACCTGCCATTGCTGTTCTACCGTCTTCCCTGCTAGGGCCTCCTTCCAGTCAATTTTGGCCAGCTCCTGCCTCATGCCTCTGTAATCCCCTTTGCTATACTGTAATACTGACTGTTGGTCCTCCTATGCTGTTGGTCCTCCGTGTGCAGCCCCATACGCAGCAGGGTGCGATGCACTGTGTATTGTGACACTTTCCTCCCGTGAATACCATTAACATTTTCTGTGACTTGTGCCACAGTCGACCTTCTGTCGGTTCGGACCAGACGGGATCGCCTTCGTTGCCCTCGCGCATCGATGAGCCTTGGGCGCCCAACACCCTGCCTGTCGCCGGTTTGTGGTTTGTCCCTCCTCGGACCACTGTCGGTCGGTACTCACCACTGCTGACCGGGAGCACCCCACAAGCCTTGCCGTTTCAGAGATGCTCTGTGGAATTCTCTGCCTCAGAAGGCAGTGGAGGCTAATTCTCTGAATGCATTCAAGAGAGAGCTAGATAGAGCTCTTAAGGATAGCGGAGTCAGGGGGTGTGGGGAGAAGGCAGGAATGGGGTACTGATCGAGGATGATCAGCCATGATCACATTGAATGGCGGTGCTGGCTCGAAGGGCCGAATGGCCTCCACCTGCACTTATTGTCTATTGTGTATTGTCTATTGACCCTGTCGTCTGGCCATAACTATTTGGCCCTTGTCAAAGTCGCTCAAGTCTTTACTCCTGCCCATTTCTCCTGCATCCAACACATCAACTTCAAGAACTGACTGTTCACTTGCTGCCTAATATATCCCACCCCATGACAGGTGCCATTGCAACAAGATGATCAATATTATTCACTTCGCCTGTCAGTGGTCATAATGTTTTGGCTGATCGGTGTATAATACAAACAGTGAACTGTACTCAATTGGTAATATAAATCTGTCAAAATCAATATGTGCAAAAAAACAATCCCTCTTAAATCTAAATTTAAAGTGAAGATGCTTGCAAACTACAATGATTAAAATTTAAATATAAATGGTTTCATTTCTTTCTCAGAAAATTGCACGATTTAAGGATGACCAGTTTTATTGTCTCCTTGCTCTGTCTTAATATGATAATCGTCTGGAGAGTGGAATGTTTAATGCATTGAATGATTGCCCTCACGCTAACACCAGCATGTTAACTGTGACTTCCCCTGAAATTAGCAGCTATCTTAAGTGGAGAAGTAATGGCAAATTTTATGTTTTAATTTTTTTTGTGATTAAATTTAAGGTAACAGCTGTTTTATGCGGTAAGCAGCAGGGATTTTTTTAATGCTGCAACAAAAAAAAAGAAGAGAGTTGTGCAGTAATGTATGTGTTGGGAGGGACTGCTGATGCTTGATTAGTCTCCCCTTATCCACCTATCACTCTTCCTCCTGTATCCACCTATCGGCGAGACCAAATGCAGGCTCGGCGATCTTTCACTGCACACCTCCGCACAGTCCGCCTAATCTCCCGGTTGCTAAACACTTTAACTCCCCTCCCATTCCCACACTGACCTTTCTGTCCTGGGCCTCCTCCATTGTCAGAGTGAGACACAACGGTCAAGAAGGATCTCGACCTGAAACATCGCCCATTCCTTCTCTCCACAGATGCTGCCTGACCCGCTGAGTTGCTCCAGCACTGTGTGAAACGTCACCTATCCATGTTCTCCACAGATGCTGCCTGACCCGCTGAGTTACTCCAGCACTCTGTGAAACGTCACCTATCCATGGTCTCCACAGATGCTGCCTGACCCGCTGAGTTACTCTAGTGTAGTTGTTGCATGTTGGTTAGCGTGGACGAGTTGGGCTGATGGGCCTATTTCCGTGCTGTGACTCTATGAAGGTGATAAGATCATTTGGCAGGAGCAGAACTAGGCCATTCGGCCCATCAAGTCTACTCCACCATTCAATAATGGCTGATCTATCTCTCCCTCCTAACCCCATTCTCCTGCCTTCACCCAATAACCCCTGACACCCGCACTAATCAAGAATCTATCTTTCTCTGCCTTAAAAATATTCATTGACTTCTGAAAGAATTCCACAGATTCACCACCCTCTGACTAAAGAAAATCCTCCTCATCTTCTTCCTAAAGGAACGTCCTTTAATTCTGAGGCTGTGCCCTCTGGTCCTAGACTCTCCCACTAGTGGAACCATCCTCTCCACATCCACTCTATCCAAGCCTTTCACTATTCTGTACGTTTCAATGAGGTCCCCCCTCATTCTTCTAAACTCCAGCGAGTACAGGCCCAGTGCCGACAAACGCTCATCATGTGTTAACCCACTCATTCCTGGGATCGTTCTTGTAAACCTCCTCTGGACCCTCTCCAGAGCCAGCACATCCTTCCTCAGATATGGGGCCCAAAGTTGCTCACAATATTCCAAATGTGGCCTGACCAGTGCCTTGTAGAGCCTCAACATTACATCCCGTGTCTGTTATTTTTGGGCCAAGTCTTCCACCGATGCATTTCCTCCGTTATCTTAGAACTAGGGTAGCTCGCTGATTGTTTTACAGCATTCAACTTGATTCACGGTGCCTGAAACAGCTTGTGTCTGTGTACAGTCAGGTCTGAACATCACGGAAACAAGGGCTGAGAAACGTCCTGTCATTTAAGTGCGGTTGAGATGGGAGCTGCTGACCATTCCCACCAGCTGCAAGTACAAGTGGCTGGAGGACGTGTGGAGGCAATGAAGTGTTGAAGACATTTGATTGAGTGTTTTGAGATGGTTACAAGAGGCTTGATTGGGAGTGGGGGGCGGGGTTGGGTGGAAGTAGGGTTGCCAACTTTCCCGTATTAGCCGGGACATCCAGTATTTTTGGCCAAATTGGTTTGTCCTGTATGGGACCGCCCTTGTCCCATATTAGGCCCGGGGGGGGGGGGGGGGGGGGGGGCGCTGTAGGCCTGGACACTGTAGGCCCGGGGACGCTGTAGGCCTGGACGCTGTAGGCCCGGACACTGTAGGCCTGGACACTGTAGGGCCGGACGCTGTAGGCTCGGACGCTGTAGGCCCGGACACTGTAGGCCCGGATGCTGTAGGCCCGGATGCTGTAGGCTCGGACGCTGTAGGCCCGGACACTGTAGGCCCAGAATCTATCTATCTCCGCCTTAAAAATATCCATTGACTTGGCCTCCACAGCCGTCTGTGGCAAAGAATTCCGCAGATTCATCACCCTCTGACTAAAGGAATTCCTCCTCATCTCCTTCCTAAAGGAACGTCCTTTAATTCAGAGGCTGTGTCCTCTGGTCCTAGACTCTCCCACTAGTGGAAACATCTGGCGTTCGCTAGTATCTTCTCACGGGCAGTAGGTAACAGGCAGAAAAAGTTGGTCTTACCACCAATTTTCTCCCGACGTGCAAATAATAACAAAATAATTAACACATGTGGTTTCCATCAAGCTCACCCCATTAAAAGATCGGGAGCATACATCCAAGCCGTAAAACCACAGCATTATTCCAGAACCAGGGGCCACACAGTCTAAGAATAAAGGGGAGGCCATTTAAAACTGAGGTGAGAAAAAACGTCTTCACCCAGAGAGTTGTGAATTTGTGGAATTCTCTGCCACAGAGGGCAGTGGAGGCCGATTCACTGGATGAATTTAAAAGAGAGTTAGATAGAGCTCTAGGGGCTAGCGGAATCAAGGGATATGGGGAGAAGGCAGGCACTGGTTACTGATTGTGGATGATCAGCCATGATCACAATGAATGGCAGTGGTGGCTCGAAGGGCCAAATGGCCTCCTCCTGCACCTATTGTCAATGTTTCTGTGTTTCTATGTAAAACACAAGGAACTGCAGACGATGGAATCCTGTGTAAAACACAAAGCGCAGGAGGAACTTCTTATATTATCTATAATATGTTAAACTTAGAGGGCATAGCTTTAATCTTAAAGGGGCAAAGATGAGAGGATGTGGGTGGGGGGCAAGTTTCTTTACACAGAGGGTGGTGGGGGCCTGGAACGCACTGCCAGGGATGGTGGTGGAGGCAGACACGATAGTGGCGTTTAAGAGGCTTTTGAATGGGCACATGGATTTCAAAATGCTATCCACAAAAGAGATCAAACTAGTGGATATGATAGTGGTATTTATAAGATTTTCAGATAGGAACATGGATATGCAGTGACTGGAGGGATATGGATCATGTGCAGGAAGAAATCCATTTCACCTGGTATCATGTTCAGCACAGATATCATGGGCCGAATGGTCGGTTCAGGTGCTGCACTGGTTTCAATGTTGTCCTGCTGAGTTTAGAAGGATGAGGGGGGATCTTATTGAAACATATAAGATAATTAGGGGATTGGACACATTAGAGGCAGGAAACATGTTCCCAATGTTGGGGGAGTCCAGAACAAGGGGCCACAGTTTAAGAATAAGGGGTAGGCCATTTAGAACGGAGATGAGGAAGAACTTTTTCAGTCAGAGAGTGGTGAAGGTGTGGAATTCTCTGCCTCAGAAGGCAGTGGAGGCCAGTTCGTTGGATGCTTTCAAGAGAGAGCTGGATAGAGCTCTTAAGGATAGCGGAGTGAGGGGGTATGGGGAGAAGGCAGGAACGGGGTACTGATTGAGAGTGATCAGCCATGATCGCATATATCACGTGGCGGCGCCTAACGGCAGCGGCTGACTAGCAGTCTGTCCGTCTTTTTTTTGTTGAGTGTCGGTGTTGGGATGATTTTTATATATTTTATATATATTTTTTTGGTTGTGTATGTGTGGGAGGGGGTGGTGGTGTGTGGGGGGTGGGTGTGGGTGGGTGGGGGGTGGGTGTGGGTGGGTGGGGGGTGGGTGTGGGTGGGTGGGTGTGGGGAACTTTTCTCTTCCTCACGGCGCGGGGTGCGGCTCGGCTGCGGGGCCTAACATCCCCCGGTGCGGCTCGGCCGCTGGACTTTACATCCCGGTGCGGCTCGGCCGCTGGACTTTACATCCCGGTGCGGCTTGGCCGCTGGACTTTACATCCCGGTGCGGCTTGGCCGCTGGACTTACATCGCCCGGTGCAGCTCGGCTGCGGGGCTTAACACCGCCCGGTGCGGCTCGGCTGCGGGGCTTAACATCGCCCAGTGCAGCTCGGCTGCGGGGCTTAACATCGCCCGGTGCAGCTCGGCTGCGGGGCTTAACACCGCCCGGTGCAACTCGGCTGCGGGACTTAACACCGCCCGGTGCGGCTCGGCTGCGGGACTTTTCACCGCTGGTGCGGCTCGGCTGCGGGACTTAGCTGCGCAAGGCTTGGTCGCGGGCCTTTCATCGCCCGGTTCGGCCGCGAGACGTTTCAGCACCCGGTGCGGGGACTGTGCGGGTCGGTCGGGGACGAGCTGTCTGTCCGTGGGCGTGGGGAAGAGAGGGGAAGTTTTGTTGCCTCCATCACAGTGAGGGGGTGTTTGGAGTCACTGTGATGGGCGTTTGTGTTGGGGTCATGTGTCTTGTGTTCTTTTTTTTTTCTATGACTGCTATGTAGTTTCGTTCGGTACTTCGGTACCGAACGACAAATAAAGCTCTGTTATACCTGTTATACCTGTTATAATGGCGGTGCTGGCTCGAAGGGCTGAATGGCCTCCTCCTGCATCTATTGTCTATTGTCTATTGTCTATTGTCTATTGTCTATTGTCTATTGTCTATTGTCTATTGTCTATTGAGTCTCATTGTCTGGAACTCGTTCTCACCTAGCCCACAGTCAACAATGGTATAATAGGTATACCATAGCGGAGTCAGGGGGTATGGGGAGAAGGCAGGAACGGGGTACTGATTGAGAATGATCAGCCATGATCACATTGAATGGCGGTGCTGGCTCGAAGGGCCGAATGGCCTCCTCCTGCACCTATTGTCTATAACCATCCTCTCCACATCCACTCTGTCCAAGCCGTACACATCCACCAGTATACACATACAGCTGGTGTCAGACTATTCAGAGCAAATCACAATGTTAGGAGGCAACTTTTCTCCTTCTCCTCACTCACAAAGTTAAACGCTGTGACAAACCTGTCTGCCGCTCTCCCCCCTGGACAACACAAGCTTTATTTCGTGTTGAAATCCTCCCGTCACAATAATTCTCCCTCTGCTGCAACTGCAAGGCTTTTCAATCTGGTAAGCATTTCCTTTCGAGAAGAAGTGAAAGGCAGGCCGATCTGAGCCTCTGGAGAAGTTGGAAAGCATCCTCTGTGTTCATTAAAGGGCAGATCAAATATGAATGATGTTCAGCCAGCCTCAGTGGAGAACTGACAAGAGGTTGAAAGAGGAGCAAAGAGGTCCTCCTGCAGTTGTACAGGGCCCTAGTGAGACCGCACCTGGAGTACTGTGTGCAGTTTTGGTCTCCAAATCTGAGGAAGGATATTCTTGCTATTGAGGGCGTGCAGCGTAGGTTTACTAGGTTAATTCCCGGAATGGCTGGACGGTCATATGTTGAAAGATTGGAGCGACTAGGCTTGTATACACTGGAATTTAGAAGGATGAGAGGAGATCTTATCGAAAAGTATGAGATTATTAAGGGGTTGGACACGTTAGAGGCAGGAAACATGTTCCCAATGTTGGGGGAGTCCAGAACAAGAGGCCACAGATTAAGAATAAGGGGTAGGCCATTTAGAACTGAGATGAGGAAAAACTTTTTCAGTCAGAGAGTTGTGAATCTGTGGAATTCTCTGCCTCAGAAGGAAGTGGAGGCCAATTCTCTGAGTGCATTCAAGAGAGAGCTAGATAGAGCTCTTAAGGATAGCGGAGTCAGGGGGTATGGGGAGAAGGCAGGAACGGAGTACTGATTGAGAATGATCAGCCATGATCACATTGAATGGCGGTGCTGGCTCGAAGGGCTGAATGGCCTCCTCCTGCACCTATTGTCTATTGTCTATTGTCTATTGTGTGTAGGAAGGAACTGCAGATGCTGGTTTATACCGAAGATAGACACAAAATGCTGGAGTAACTCGGTGGGACAGGCAGCATCTCTGGAGAGAAGGAATGGGTGACATTTCAGTTTGGGAACCAAAACGTCAGCCATTCCTTCTCTCCAGAGATGCTGCCTTACTCCAGCATTTTGTGTCTATCATTTGCCATCTATTTTGTCTCTGGTATCTTAGTTTTTCACTGCAGATTTGTGTCAGTGGGAAAGTAGAATGAAGATTTAGTTTACGTTAGAGATAGAGTGCGGAAACAGGCCCTTCAGCCCACCGGGTCCGCACCGACCAGCGATCCCCGCACACTAACACTATCCTACACACACTAGGGACAATTTACAATTTTACCAAAGCCGATTAACCTACAAACCTGCGCATCTCTGGAGTGTGGGAGGAAACCGGAGCACCCGGAGAAAACCCACGCAGGTCACGGGGGTAGGTACAGGCAGCACCCGTAGTCAGGATGGAACCCGGGTCTCTGGCGCTGTGAGGCAGCAACTCTACCGCTGCGCCACCGTGCCGATGGACTTCCCAGTGACAGCCAACCAATGAATTTAGCTTGGTGACACAGCATAGATACGGGCCCTTCGGCCCACCGTGTCCGCGTCGATCATCGTTCACACTGTTTTCTACGTTATCCCACATTCCCATCCACACCCTAGGCACAATTGAGACCCTCTGAGGGGGGGCTGTGAATTGTTTATGTATGTGCTGTTATGTTTGTGTGCCATGGTACGTTCGTTTCGTAGTACCTGAACTGATGTACAGCACTTTGGTCAACGTGGGTTGTTTTTAAATGTGCTAAACAAATAAAATTGACTTGACTTGACAATTAACCTACAAACCCGCCGCCTTTGGGATGTGGGGGGAAACCGGAGCACCCGGAGGAAACCCACCCGTTCACTGGGAGAACGTGCAAACTCCGTACAGACAGCACCAGAGGTCAGGATGGAACCCGGGTCGTTGGAGCTGTGAGGCAGCAACTCTACCGCTGCACCACCGGGCCGCTAGGAAGAAGGAAAGGGGTTATTAAGGAATGAAGATGAAATGACATTAAAACTCTCATTTATAAGTTCATAAGGTCATAAGGGATAGGAGCAGAATTAGGCCATTCGGCCCATCAAGTCTACTCTGCCATTCAATCATGGCTGATCTATCTCTCCCTCCTAACCCCGTTCTCCTGCCTTCTCCCCATAACCCCTGACACATCTGACATCCTTTTATTCTGAGGCTGTGACCTCTGGTCCCAGACTCTCCAACTCTATATATAAGGCATGTTTAATAAACCACAAGAAAGCTTTCAAACCCAATGAACTATTTTTGACATGTCATCACAAAACATATGCCTTGTGGAGCCTGTCGACTTCTTTGCACTTTAATTAACACAGGGAATTAAAAAGTCTTTGATCTCTCCTGGTGCCATAGATAATCACACATCTCCTGCCTGGCAAAGGCTCATCTTAGCTATCCCTAGAATGATTTTTCATTATTAGTTTAGTTCAGTTGAGAGTTGCCGTGCGGAAACAGGCCCTTCGGCCCACCGAGTCCGCGCCGACCAGCGATCCCCGCGCACTGACACTACCCTACCCTACACACACCAATTTACAATTTTTTACCAATGCCAATTAATCTTCTTTTTCTAAGTCTTTGGAGTGTGGGAGGAAACCGGAGCACCCGGAGAAAACCCACGCAGGTCACGGGGAGAACGTACAAACTCCGTACAGACAGCAGTTGGCGGCACGGTGGCGCAGCGGTAGAGTTGCCGCCTTACAGCGAATGCAGCACCGGAGACTCAGGTTCGATCCTGACTACGGGTGCCGTCTGTACGGAGTTTGTACGTTCTCCCCGTGACCCGCGTGGGTTTTCTCCGAGATCTTCGGTTTGCTCCCACACGCCAAAGACATACAGGTATGTAGGTTAATTGGCTGGGCAAATGTAAAAATTGTCCCTAGGGTGTGTAGGATGGTGTTAATGTGCGGGGATCGCTGGGAGGCGCGGACCCGGTGGGCCGAAGGGCCTGTTTCCGCGCTGTATCTCTAAATCTAAATCTAAAATCACCCGTGGTCAGGATCGAACCTGTGAGCCAGCAACTCTACTTTAACATAAATGCCCCAATTTGTGTTAACAGCTGTTTTATTGTGCGAGCACCAGGGAAAGTCTTTTTTATGCTGCAAAAAATAGATGTCGAGTAGTGTATATCATGTTTTTATATTTTATGCCTTATTGCAGTCTTTAAGGTCATTTTAACTTTTTGTTTCAATCAGTTGCTTTGATCTCATTACTTTCTCCCATTTATTCTCACCACACCAGGGATATCTTTCTATGTTTTGTAAAGCAGCATTGTAACAATCTATTTTATTTTGTAACGCTGCCTCTCAGTTAATCCTCTTTAGACCTCTTGTGAAATTGTGTCCGCCGTGTTATTTTTAGTCTTAAGCTTTATCGGGATGTGAAATTCCAACAACACAATGCATTTCGAGATCTTGCGGCAATCGGCAAGCAAAATAAATAATTCACGCTTTGTTTAGAGAAAAGGAAAGGCATTTTTATCACCTCCTTTGGTGACAAAAGCATCACTAAATTTGACTTGGAGGTCAAATAAATTCTGACTCTTCAAAACTGCATCCTTCTCTCGGGGTTCATTTAGAACTGAGATGAGGAAGAACTTTTTCAGTCAGAGAGTTGTGAATCTGTGGAATTCTCTGCCTCAGAAGGCAGTGGAGGCCAATTCTCTGAATGCATTCAAGAGAGATCTGGATAGAGCTCTTAAGGATAGCGGAGTCAGGGGGTATGGGGAGAAGGCGGGAACGGGGTACTGATTGTGAATGATCAGCCATGATCACACTGAATGGCGGTGCTGGCTCGAAGGGCCGAATGGCCTCCTCCTGCACCTATTGTCTATTGTCTATAACAGGGTGAAACCTGCGGTAGAGTTGCTGCCTCACAGCGCCGGAGACCCGGGTTCCATCCCGACTACGGGCGCTGCCTGTACGGAGTTTGTACGTTCTCCCCGTGACCTCCGTGGGTTTTCTCCGGGTGCTCCGGTTTCCTCCCACTCTCCTAAGATGTGCAGGTTTGTAGGTTAATTGTTTTGGTATAAATGCAAAAATTGTCCCTTGAGTGTGTAGGATAGTATTAGTGTGCGGGATGATCGCTGGTCGGTGCGGACCGACGGGCTGAAGGGCGTGTTTCCGCGCTGTATCTCTAAGCGAAACTAAACTAAACCAGTGTGTGTTATGTGTGCTTTGATCGCTGGTCAGTGCGGACTCGGTGGGCCGAAGGGCCTGTTTCTGCGCTGTATTTCCAAGCTAAACTAAACTAAACTAAACCAGTGTGTGTTAATGTGCATGGATCGCGGGTCGGTGCGGACTCGGTGGGCCGAAGGGCCTGTTTCTGCGCTGTATTTCCAAGCTAAACTAAACTAAAGCAGATGTGGGAGATACAACATCGGTCTTTACTGCAAGTGGAGAATCGAGAAGCTTTGTATCTCATTTAAACTTTGTTGTCTACGAGCCCATCTGCTTTAGAAGGGAATGCAAAGATACATTTACACATTTTGTTTTCACATCTCTGTACTTTGGTGCGTTTAAACGAATCAAAACACCCCTTATTGACTTTCTCGGGCAATGGTCTGAAGTGAACCATCTTTGATGTCTGATAAAGATGCTTTGACTTCAAAGTGAAAGCTATCATAATCCCACATTTGTCTCGGTTTTCTATGAATTCAACCAGAAATTAGCAGCGAGCATTTCAGAATGACATTTTAGCTTTAATCACAGATATTACATGATCAGAGCACCATGATTAAAAAGTATACACACAGAGAGATAACAAAGCAGCACTTATAAAATAACTGTGCAGTGTAACGTCATCCCCTGCTTGGAGGTCAAGATTAGTAATGTTCGGCGTCCATATCTGTTCTACTTAATCAAGCATTCTGCCTCTGACTCCAGAGAACAAATACAACTTTCCACCCAATGCCCTGCCTCACTCTTACCCACTAACCTCAAAGGTTGTATGGGAAGGAACTGCAGATGCTGGTTTAAACCGAAGATAGACACAAAATGCTGGAGTAACTCAGCGGGACGGGCAGCATCTCTGGAGAGAAGGAACCAGGGGCCACACAGTCTAAGAATAAAGGGGAGGCCATTTAAAACTGAGGTGAGAAGAAGAAAACTTTTCACCCAGAGAGTTGTGAATTTGTGGAATTCTCTGCCACAGAGGGCAGTGGAGGCCAATTCACTGCATGAATTTAAAAGAGAGTTAGATAGAGCTCTCGGGGCTAGCGGAATCAAGGGATATGGGGAGAAGGCAGGCACGGGTTACTGATTGTGGACGATCAGCCATGATCACAATGAATGGCGGTGCTGGCTCGAAGGGCCAAATGGCCTCCTCCTGCACCTATTTTCTATGTTTCTATGAATCGCTGGTCGGCGCGGACCCGGTAGGTCGAAAGGGCCTGTTTCCGCGCTGTATCTCTAAAAAAAAACCTAAATACAGCTTGTTAGCCTGAGTACTTTAGCCTTGAACAAGAAGGCATAACGCTTGAAATCATTGGAACTATCACGGCAGACAGAATACATGACCAGAAGTTGACCCCTCGGAGCTTGTGTTCACTTACAGTGCCGTGAGTCACAGCTACACATGAATTAACAGCCTGTTTCTAGGTCAAATCCTTCACAGCTCAAAACACCTATTACTGTCTGCTGTCAAATGTTCGGCTGAAACCGGAGCAAGATGCAGTAAAACGTTAAGAAACAACGCAATCCCTCCCAACGAAGCAATTCCATTTGGTTTTCATTCGTACGTTGAGCTCGCCGATCCACGCGAAGCAAAAAAAAAAAGGGGGTCACCGCATTGAACCCACAAAGAGAAAGGAAATGAGTCCATTCATTATTTTAAATACGTTGAAAATGCATAATTTAAATTGTTGCTTTACATCCTTGTGATCCTGTCATTTGGTGGCAGGTTGAGTGGGAAATACAGTAAGTAACAGGAGCCTGAAAAGGAACAGGAGCCTGAAAACTGCAACGTCCAGGTTCAGGAACATAGAAACATAGAAACATAGACAATAGGTGCAGGAGTAGGCCATTCGGCCCTTCGAGCCTGTACGCACCGCCATTCAATATGATCATGGCTGATCATCCAACTCAGTATCCCGTACCTGCCTTCTCTCCATACCCCCTGATCCCTTTAGCCACAAGGGCCACATCTAACTCCCTCTTAAATATAGCCAATGAACTGGCCTCAACTACCTTCTGTGGCAGAGAATTCCACAGATTCACCACTCTCTGTGTGAAAAAAAACGTTCTCATCTCGGTCCGAAAAGACTTCCCCCTTATCCTTAAACTGTGACCCCTTGTTCTGGACTTCCCCAACATCGGGAACAATCTTCCTGCATCTAGCCTGTCAAACCCCTTAAGAATTTTGTAAGTTTCTATAAGATCCCCCCTCAATCTTCTAAATTCCAGCGAGTACAAGCCGAGTCTATCCAATCTTTCTTCATATGAAAGTCCTGCCATCCCAGGGATCAATCTGGTGAACCTTCTCTGTACTCCCTCTATGGCAAGAATGTCTTTCCTCAGATTAGGAGACCAAAACTGTACGCAATACTCCAGGTGTGGTCTCACCAATGCCCTGTACAACTGCAGCAGAACCTCCCTGCTCCTATACTCAAATCCCCTCGCTATGAATGCCAACATACCATTCGCTTTCTTCACTGCCTGCTGCACCGGCATGCCTACTTTCAATGACTGGTCTACCACGACACCCAGGTCACGTTGCATCTCCCCTTCTCCTAATCGGCCACCGTTCAGGTAATACTCTGCTTTCCTGTTCTTGCCACCAAAGTGGATAACCTCACATTTATCCACATTATACTGCATCTGCCATGCCTTTGCCCACTCACCTAACCTATCCAGCTTCTTCCCAACAACCATCAGGCTGTTAAACACCACTACTTCAAATAAGCTCTGAACTACATACACTATTATCATTATTATTATTATTATTATTATTTACAATGTACAATGTTCACATATTGTGTTGTGCTGCTTCAAGTAAAGAATGTCATTGTTCTATCTGGGACACACGACAATAAAACACTCTTGACTTAACAAAGGGCGACTGGAAATTGTGCGGCAGGGTGGCGCAGCGGGTAGAGCAGCTGCCTCACAGGGCCAGAGGCAGGGGTTCAAGCCTGATCTCAGGTGCTGTCTGTGTGCGTGTGGAGTTTGCACGTTCTCCCTCGGGTTCTCCACCGGGCGCTCCGGTTTCATCCCACATCCCAAAGACGTGCGGGTTTGGAGGTCAATCGGCCCCTCTGTAGATTGCTCCTGGTGTGTGCAGGGAGTGGATGTGAATGTGGGATAACGTAGAACCAGTGTGAACAAGTATAGACACAGAGTGCTGGAGTAACTCAGCGGGTCAGGCAGCATCTGTGGAGAACATGGATAGGTGACGTTTCACAGAGTGCTGGAGTAACTCAGCGGGTCAGGCAGCATCTGTGGAGAACATGGATAGGTGACGTTTCACAGAGTGCTGGAGTAACTCAGCGGGTCAGGCAGCATCTGTGGAGAACATGGATAGGTGACATTTTGGACTGGAACCCTTCTTCAGACTGAAAGATCGAGCTGATCGATGGTCGGTGTGAACTAGGTGTGCTGAAGGGCCTGTTTCCGTGTTGCGTCTTTCAAACAGAGAAAGTGAAAGCATGCAAATATATCTGTGACTTTAGGCTGTTTGCCTCGCGTCAGCTGAAGCAAGCTCACTTTAGTTTAGTTTAGAGATACAGCGCGGAAACAGGCCCTTCGGCCCACCGGGTCCGCGCCGACCAGCGATCCCCGCACACTGACACTATCCTACAACCACTAGGGACGATTGTTTACTTTTATACCAAGCCAATTAACCTACAAACCTGCACGTCTTTGTGGAGTGTGGGAGGAAACCGGAGATCTCGGAGAAAACCCACACAGGTCACGGGGAGAACCCAATTTAGCCCAGAATACGGGATGTCCCGGCTAATGTGGGACAGTTGGCAGCCCTACATTCGGCCCACAATGTCCGTGCTGGATAATCTTCCACCTCTCACCTTAATCTCTTTCCTCCCACGAATGATGAAGTGGAATGGAAGGAACATACTGTAAGTGAAATAGACTATAGAATCGTCCTAATCCTTCATCCCAACACTGGTGCATGATGCCAGCACATACACAGTGCAAGAATGTGTCTCTCCATGTCGGAATGGGCTGGAAGAATTTCAATTATTAAAACAATCTCCAGACACACGGGTATCTGCACATTCAGAGGGTTTATAAACATTTTCTTCTGCGCTCTCATTCTCTGGAAGCAGAGAGCACAGCGGGTGGGCAGGGCGAAGATGGAATTAAAGACTGATGGGCAAGTTACTTTAGCAAATACTTTCAGGGTTAGCCTCAGGGATCCAGAAACGGCACGGCAAAATTGTAAACATTAGTTTGGTTTAGTTTAGTTTATTGTCACGTGTACAGTGAAAAGCTTTTGTTGCGTGCCAACCATTCAGGGAAAGACTGTACATGATTACGATCGACCTGTCCCACAGTGTACAGATGCATGATAAAGGCAATAACGTGAACAGTGTTTAGTGTAAGATAAGGCCCAGTAAAGTCTGATCGAAGATAGTCCGAGGGTCTCCAATGAGGTAGATGGGAGGTCAGGACAACTCTCTGGTTGTGGTAGGATGGTTCAGTTGCCTGATAACAGCTGGGAAGAAACTGTCCCTGAATCTGGAGGTGTGCGTTTTCACACTTCTGTACCTCTTGCCCGATGGGAGAGGGGAGAAGAGGGAGTGACCGGGGTGAGACTGGTCCTTGATTGTGCTGCTGGCCCTGCCAAGGTAGCGTGAGGTGTAGATGGAGTCAATGGAAGGGAGGTTGGTTTGTGTGATGGTCTGGGCTGCTGGCCTTGCCGAGGCAGCGTGAGGTGTAGATGGAGTCAATGGAAGGGAGGTTGGTTTGTGTGATGGTCTGGGCTGCTGGCCTTGCCGAGGCAGCGTGAGGTGTAGATGGAGTCAATGGAAGGGAGGATGGGGGAAAGATTTAATAGGAATCTGAAGGGCAACATTTTCACACAAAGGGTGGTGGTGGTGGGGAACAAGCTGCTGGAGGAGGTAGTTGAGGCTGGGACTATCACAACCTATAAGAAACATTTAGACAGGTACATGGATAAAACAGAATGGGAGGAAGGAACTACAGACGCTGGTTTACACCGAAAATAGACACAAACTGCTGGAGTAGCTCAGCGGGTTTTACATACCTTTCGTTCATTTGTTCTTTGTACATCTTCATATCTCTAGTTTCCCTCTCCCCTGAAACTCAATCCAAAGAAGAGTCTCGAACAGAAACGTCATCCATTCCTTTTCTCCACAGATGCTGCCTGACCCGCTGAGTTACTCCAGCACTCTGTGAAACGTCACCTATCCATGTTCTCCACAGATGCTGCCTGACCCGCTGAGTTACTCCAGCACTCTGTGAAACGTCACCTGTCCATGTTCTCCACAGATGCTGCCTGACCCGCTGAGTTACTCCAGCACTCTGTGAAACGTCACCTATCCATGTTCTCCACAGATGCTGCCTGACCCGCTGAGTTACTCCAGCATTTTGTGCCTGTACTGTAGAGGGCTGGTGTAGGGGGATGTGGTTCAATCGCGAGCAGGTGGGACTAGCACAGATGGGGCATGTTGGTTTGCATGGGAAAGTTGGGCTGAAGGGCCTGTTTCCATGCTGTATGACTCTATGACTGTGACTTTAAGAGTAAACCTACAACACAGGGACACAGGTGATGTGGGTGACCTGGACTGTAACTCAGCTGCCAACTATCTCACTCCCAAATAAGGGACAAAGGTGATGTCACCACCCCACGTCCCACGTGACCTCACCCAGCCATCGGCCACGTGCTCCCGCTCCACCAATGGCTGCTGCCCGGGCGGGCGGCGGGTTGCTATGCAACCTCCGTTGGGCGGCGCCCGGGCCTCCGGGCCGACACTGTCTGGGCCTACACTGTCTGGGCCTACAGCATCCAGGCCTACAGCGTCCAGGCCTACAGCGTCCGGGCCTACGGCGTCCGGGCCTACAGCGTCCAGGCCTACAGCGCCCGGGCCTACAGCGTCCGGGCCTACACTGTCCGGGCCTACAGCATCCGGGCCTACAGCATCCGGGCCGGCACTGCCCGGGCCTACAGCGTCCGGGCCTACAGTGTCCAGGCCGACACTGTCCGGGCCTACACTGTCCGGGCCTTCAGCGTCCGGGCCGACACTGTCTGGGCCTACAGCGTCCGGGCCGACACTGCCCGGGCCTACAGCGTCCGGGCCTACAGTGCCCGCCAGTCCTAATATGGGGCAAGGGCGGTCCCCTACGGGACAAACCAATTTAGCCCAAAATAGGGGATGTCCCGGCTAATATGGGACAGTTGGCAACCCTACTCACAGGCACTGTGAAAATTCCAAAGCTTGACAAGATTCCACACACCTCACATTGACGATCACAGATTTTTCTTGCCTTTATAAATCATCATCATATCATATCATATATATACAGCCGGAAACAGGCCTTTTCGGCCCACCAAGTCCGTGCCGCCCAGCGATCCCCGTACATTAACACTATCCTACACCCTCTTGGGACAATTTTTACATTTACCCAGCCAATTAACCTACATACCTGTACGTCTTTGGAGTGTGGGAGGAAACCGAAGATTTCGGAGAAAACCCACGCAGGTCACGGGGAGAACGTACAAACTCCTGTAAGGGGTTTCTGCGCCAAGCTTTCGCCCGACCTAAGGTCCCCGTGCCTTGCTCTGATCCCTTGACCAGGCCGTGCACACTGGTTCCCCGTGAGTGGTTCGACCCACTCACCCCTTACGGTTCTAGACACTGGACTTAGGTGCAGGAGCTCTTATAGTGCAGAAAAATTCAACCAGACCAGATTTTAAAACCAGGGTTTAAATGAAAAAGGCTTTTATTCAGCACTTGGGACTATTGTCCATGAATACTTATACAGTTCTATAATACATGTCTATGAAACACATACCGAATCACACGAATACTTATAACTATGAATCATAAAACACACACAGTTCTATAAGACATATACACGAATACCTTTTACTTATGAATTCTTAAAACACACAGTTCTATAAGACACATACACGACTGTAAGATGGGGAACGTACGACGCATCGCAACCTTGACCAACACATATTTTAATACACACCCAACGTTTATTCACAACCACCCTCCCCTCTACACTAAACTATGTCCAGGATATGTAGGATTTGGAGTGCATGCTCACCATGGGGCTATTACTGGGGTTACTGGCTGTTGGTTTTGCAGTATTTCTCCTCGAGTTGCGTGCCTGTTCCTCTCTCTTGCATCCGTTCTCCTTGCCTGTCGTTTCTTCCTCCTGCATTCGTTTGACTTCCTTCTGACTTGCCTGCTTGCGTTCCTTTTTTTTTTTTTTTTTTTTTTATATCAAAAAATACTTTATTCAAGTAATAAATATCATTTACAAAACATCTTTTTTAAACAAACCCATCCGACATTTCCGGAGGTTACATATTCAATACAGGCATTTACTTAGACATTTACATACATTTATGTTCCCTGCAGGTTTTCTTCTCGAGTTGACTTAACTTAACTTAACTTTTTCACCCAAAAGTAGTGGCCAGTTATACTGTTTCTGACCCGTCCTATCTCCCGCCAGATCTTGGAATCTCTTTGTTCAAAAAGATATGTATGAGGTTTTCTTCTGATCTGCGCTTATGTTCGGAGATACCGGGGATGGCCAGACGGTGTAAATTGGGATTTCATTGTGAGGTGATGGGTGTTAACTGGTTTCCCATCACCTACCAGGTAGTTTTCTATGGGCTATTGTGCCCCCTCACTGAGATGAACTGTTTAGGTCGGCTTGGGGCATTGTGAGTATGCTGATGTCAGCGCCCCAGTGTCTGGACTCCGACCTGGTTTCGTAGGTTTCTGCATGGCCAATACCCATCCTTTGTTCTGGCCATGGCTTTGCAGAAAAGCTAGAGACTGGGATGTAAGGTTTTTACCTTTTGTGGCTGGTCACGAGGTCCTGCGGCCATTTTAGGACCCACGGATTGTGACATCCTTTGTTAATCTGACCGCAGCCTTTCTCCGCTATCAGCCCCAGTCTCTTGTTTAAAATGTCCAAACTGCAGTTCTTTGGTTTTGTGTCGCTTTCCAAATGAGGGAAAACTTCTCAAATCTTACACTCCGTACAGTGCAGCACCCGTAGTCAGGATCGAACCTGAGTCTCCGGCGCTGCATTCGCTGTAAAGCAGCAACTCTACCGCTGCGCTACCGTGCTAACACATTCATAATCCTGCATGATGATGGACCATTAATGTTGGGTTCCGCCACAAACGTTTACAAGGTGACCGGACACCACGGTGATATGGGCAGTGGGACCTGGACAAGTGTTTGCTTGTTCTTATCCCCGGCAGACATAAACAGGAAAACTCCAGACCACGTTCTGAAGTGGAATGAAACTGCCCTTATCAGCCCGGCTTCGATGAAGTGGCCTGCTTTTGATCTCATCCACCGGACCCATTGTAAATCAGATACGGAAACTGTGTCTTTGAGTAAAGTATCTTACTCTATTTTTACTTCAGAGATACAGCGCGGAAACAGGCCCTTCGGCCCACCCTGTCGGCGCCAACCAACAGTGCCTGTAGGTTAATTGGCCCTAGAGTGTGTAGATCTCCCCGCTAACCTACACACACGAGGGGCAATTTACAGTTTTACCAAGCCAATTAACCTACAAACCTGCACGTCTTTGGAGTGTGGGAGGAAACCGGAGCACCCGGAGAAAACCCACGCAGGTCACGGGGAGAACATACAGACAGCGCCCGTAGTCGGGATGGAACCCGGGTCTCTGGCGCTGTGAGGCAGCAGCTCTACCCGCTGCGCCACCGTGCCGCCCCATTGGCTCCCTGTGCTTTCTGTTGTTGTCAAACTCAACATAACTCACGCTGTCAATAGAATAAACCAAACACATTTCTCTAACTTGTTGCAGACACACGCAAGTCCATTTTCCATCTGCAAACCAAATCTACTCCGCCATTTAGAACAGTACACGGTGGCACGGTGGTGCAGCGGGTAGAACTGCTGCCTCACAGCGCCAGAGACCCGGGTTCCATCCTGACCACGGGTTCTCGTGTTAGTGTTAGTGTGCGGGGATCGCTGGGCGGCGCGAACCAGGTGGGCCGAAGGACCTGTTTCTGCGCTGTATCTCTAAAATCTAAATCTAAAAAAATCTGTCTGTGCTGAGTTTGTACGTTCTCCCCGTGACCTGCGTGGGTTTTCTCCGGGTGCTCCGGTTTCCTCCAACACTCCAAAATCATGCAGGTTTGTAAGTTTATTGGCTTCTGTAAATTGTTCCCAGTGTGTGTAGGATAGAGCTAGCGTACGGGGAGATCGCTGGTCGGCACGGACTTGGTGGGCCGAAGGGCCCGTTTCCGCGCTGTATCGCTAATCTAAACTGAAACAAACTACAGCGCAGGAACAGGGTCGTTTTGAGGGCGTGCAGCGTAGGTTTACTAGGTTAATTCCCCGAATGGCGGGACTGTCATATGTTGAAAGACTGGAGCGACTAGGCTTGTATACACTGGAATTTAGAAGGATGGGAGGAGAACTTATCGAAACGTATAAGATTATTAAGGGGTTGGACACGTTAGGGGCAGGAAACATGTTCCCAATGTTGGGGGAGTCCAGAACAAGGGGCCACAGTTTAAGAATAAGGGGTAGCCCATTTAATAATAATAATAATAATAATAATATAATAATATTCATTTATTGTCATTGCAACGAGTACAACGAAATTAAAAAATAGCCAATCCTGACGGTGCGTACAAACATATATGCAATAAATGCAAAAAACAAATAAATACAATTATATTAAGTACAAAGATTTTTTAACAGTGTTGCGTAGTGCAGAAGGTAGTGTTCAGTTCTCGTATGGCCCTGGGGTAAAAACTGTTCTTAAGTCTGTTTGTTCGGGATTTGATCGACCTGAAACGTCGACCAGAGGGCAGATGAACAAACAGACGGTGGCCGGGGTGGGATGGATCTTTTATTATTTTGCCTGCTCTACTGAGGCAGCGTAGGCTGAAGAACTGAGATGAGGAAAAACTTTTTCAGTCAGTGAGTTGTGAATCTGTGGAATTCCCTGCCTCAGAAGGCAGTGGAGGCCAATTCTCTGAATGCATTCAAGAGAGAGCTAGATAGAGCTCTTAAGGATAGCGGAGTCAGGGGGTATGGGGAGAAGGCAGGAACGGGGTACTCATTGAGAATGATCAGCCATGATCACATTGAATGGCGGTGCTGGCTCGAAGGGCCGAATGGCCTCCTCCTTCACCTATTGTCTATTGACCCGCAATGTCCATACCAAACATGATGCCAAGATAACCTAATCCTCTCTGCCTGCATGTGGTCCAGGCCCCTCTAACCCCTGCATATCCATGAGTCTGTCTAAAAGCCTCACTCACACCACTATCGTATCTCCCTCCACCACCACCCCCTGCAGCGCGTTCCAGCCCCCCACCTCCCTCCGTGTTCAAAACTTGACCCACACGTCTCCTTTAAACTTCCCCCCCACTCTCATCTCAAAGCTGTGCCCTCTGTTATTTGACATCACCACCCTAGGGATTAAATAGTCCTGGCTGTCTCCACTCTCGTGGTTTTATGCCTCTCATAATTTCATGCACTCTTCCTGCTAAAGATTTAATTTAACCGTGTCTTTAATGCCTGAAGGAAAATGTAATCCAAGTCCACGCACAAAATAAAAAAGAAAACGTGGACTGAGAGGAAACCGGTTCTTTATTGGATGTAAAAATATTGAACGTCACATTCTCCCCGCTGGTTTTGTGATCCCTGTCACCTGAATGTGAAGCAGTGGGGGAACAAAATGCTTCTCATTTTAGCCCTGACATCAGTGCAGTAAAACCTGCCCTTAAACACAACACAAAGTTTTCAAACTCGCCACTCATAGCCAAGCTACAACCTTGAGCACACAATGCCTCCATAAACTGGACTTACTGCTATTTATAAACAGAGTTGAAGAAAAGCAGATCTGAGTCAGGATAAACTCCATTAAGTTTTATTAGTTTGTTTGAAGTCTTTCAAAAGGATAGTGAACCTTCAGTAAAAGACTTGGGCTTTTTTATTAGTGTACAAAGATTTACTCCTTCAGGGGGAAAAAAACCAGCAAATGCTGGTACAAATCGAAGGTGGACACGAAATGCTGGGGTAACTCAGACTTCCTTCTGCAGTTGTACAGGGCCCTAGTGAGACCGCACCTGGAGTACTGTGTGCAGTTGTACAGGGCCCTAGTGAGACCGCACCTGGAGTACTGTGTGCAGTTTTGGTCTCCAAATTTGAGGAAGGATATTCTTGCTATTGAGGGCGTGCAGCGTAGGTTTACTAGGTTAATTCCCGGAATGGCGGGACTGTCATATGTTGAAAGACTGGAGCGACTAGGCTTGTATACACTGGAATTTAGAAGCATGAGAGGAGATCTTATCGAAACATATAAGATTATTAAGGGGTTGGACACGTTAGAGGCAGGAAACATGTTCCCAATGTTGGGGGAGTCCAGAACAAGGTGCCACAGTTTAAGAATAAGGGGTAGGCCATTTAGAACTGAGATGAGGAAAAACTTTTTCAGTCAGAGAGTTGTGAATCTGTGGAATTCTCTGCCTCAGAAGGCAGTGGAGGCCAATTCTCTGAATGCATTCAAGAGAGAGCTAGATAGAGCTCTTAAGGATAGCGGAGTCAGGGGGTATGGGGAGAAGGCAGGAACGGGGTACTGATTGAGAATGATCAGCCATGATCACAGTGAATGGCAAACCTACGCTGCACGCCCTCAACAGCAAGAATATCCTTCCTCAAATTTGGAGACCAAAACTACACACAGTACTCCAGGTGCAGTCTCACTAGGGCCCTGTACAACTGCGGAAGAACCTCTTTGCTCCTATACTCAACTCCTCTTGTTATGACCAACATTCCATTGGCTTTCTTCACTGCCTGCTGTACCTGCATGCTTCCTTTCAGTGACTGATGCACTAGGACACCCAGATCTCGTTGTACGTCCCCTGTTCCTAACTTGACACCATTCAGATAATACTCTGCCTTCCTATTCTTACCACCAAAAGTGGATAACCTCACACTTATCCACATTAAACTGCATCTGCCATGCATCCGCCCACTCACACAACCTGTCCAAGTCACCCTGCAACCTCATAGCATCTTCCTCACAGTTCACACTGCCACCCAGCTTTGTATCATCTGCAAATTTGCTAATGGTACTTTTAATCCCTTCATTCAAGTCATTAATGTATATTGTAAATAGCTGCGGTCCCAGCACCGAGCCTTGCGGTACCCCACTAGTCACTGCCTGCCATTCTGAAAGGGACTCATTTATCCCCCACTCTTTGCTTTCTGTCTGCCAACCAATTTTCTATCCATGTCAGTACCCTACCTCCAATACCATGTGCTCTAATTTTGCTCACTAATCTCCTATGTGAAACCTTGTCAAAAGCTTTCTGAAAGTCAAGGTACACCACATTCACCGGCTCTCCCCTGTCAATTTTCCTAGTTACATCCTCAAAGAATTCCAGAAGATTAGTCAAGCATGATTTCCCCTTCGCAAATCCATGCTGACTCGGAACAATCCTGTTACTACTATCCAAATGCTCCGCAATTTCGTCTTTTATAATTGACTCCATCATCTTCCCCATCACTGATGTCAGACTAACTGGTCTATAATTTCCCATTTTCTCTCTCCCTCCTTTCTTAAAAAGTGGGATAACGTGTCCAACCCCTTAATAATCTTATACGTTTCGATAAGATCCCCTCTCATCCTTCTAAATTCCAGTGTATGCAAGCCTAGTCTCTCCAGTCTTTCAACATACGACAGTCCCGCCATTCCGGGAATTAACCAAATGAACCCACGCTGCACGCCCTCAATAGCAAGAATTATAGCAATACCATGATCACAGTGAATGGCGGTGCTGGCTCGAAGGGCCGAATGGCCTACTCCTGCATCTATTGTCTACTGTCTACTGTCTATTGACATAGCCCGGTGAACAATAGACCCACTCCAAGCCATCTTACATTCTTGCACAGAAGCACTTTGTTTCAGAATCTATGCCATCAGGCATTCTGGTGGTCCCGCCAAAATCCAAATCACCGTTTTCTACCTCCCAGGAGGCACAGAATCAACTTCAACTTTGTTAAAAGTATTATAAATCAACAGCAAAAGGGCAACGACATATTTGATTATTACCATCAATTCGGTTCAATCACCATTTACTGTATTTTACTTATGACTTCCATTTCCCTCAACAATCATTCATGCTCATTATTTCTGCAATTTCCCATCACCGTGGTACTGTAATATGTTCAAGACTGTGCAAAGAAAATCTGCAGCTGTGTGCATGATACTACATCACTCCCAATTATACACAAGGATAATGCAACGATAAATATCGGGGGAGCCGGCCATTAACGGAAGGCAAATACAGATTGAGTTGCGTGAGGCTGCTAGTGGACTGTCTTGGAGCAAAGGTAGCTGGTCGTCACGGTGAGAGAATTCATTATTCAGTATCTTTATCAAAGTACTGCACCAAATGGACTCGATGGGGCCAAACCTCTCCTGCATTGGTGCAGCACACTCTCCTCCCCCCCCTCCCCCTCTCCCCCCTCCCCCTCCCCTCTACCCCATCCCCTCCCCCTCTCTCTACACCCTTCCCTCATCTCCCTCCCTCCACTTCCCTCCCTCCATCCCCTCCCTCCCTCCCCCTCCCCTCTAACCCCCCTCCCCCTCCCTTCTCTCCCTCATCCCTCTCTCCCTCCCCTCTACCCCCTCCCCTCCCCCTCCCCCTCCCTCCCTCATCCCCCTCCCCCTCCCCTCTACCCCATCCCCTCCCCCTCCCCCCTCCCTCCCTCATCCCCCTCTCTCCTCTCCCCCCACACTCTCCATCCCCCTCCCATTCCCACCCTCTCCCCTCCCTCCCTCACCCCCCTCCCTCCCCTCCCTCCCTCATCCCCTCCTCCTCCTCTCTACCCCCTCCCCTCCCTCCTCATCCCCCTCCCCTCTACCCCCTCCCCTCCCCCTCCCCCTCACACATTCTCCATCCCCCTCCCCTCCCTCCCTCATCCCCCCCTCCCCTCCCCCCTTCCCCCTCCCTCCCTCATCCCCCCCTCCCCCCTTCCCCCTCCCTCCCTCCCTCCCTCATCCCCCTCTCCCCCTCCCTCCACCCCCCCCTCCCCCTCACAAACAAACGAACAAACGAAAGTTTCAGTATATAGATGATCATTCCAGACCTGACTAAATCATCCTTTCCTGGAATTAGAAACATAGAAACATAGACAATAGGTGCAGGAGGAGGCCATTCGGCCCTTCGAGCCTGTACGCACCGCCATTCATTGTGATCATGGCTGATCATCCACAATCAGTAACCCGTGCCTGCCTTCTCCCCATATCCCTTGATTCCACTAGCCCCCAAAAGCTCTATCTAACTCTCTTTTAAATTCATCCAGTGAATTGGCCTCCACTGCCTTCTGTGGCAGGGAATTCCACAAATTCATAACTCTCTGGGTGAAAAGGTTTCTTCTCACCTCAGTTTTAAATGGCCTCCCCTTTATTCTTAGACTGTGTGGCCCCTGGTTCTGGACTGCCCCAACATTGGGAACATTTTTCCTGCATCTAGCTTGTCCAGTCCTTTTATAATTTTATACATCTCTATAAGGTCCCCTCTCATCCTTCTAAACTCCAGTGAATACAAGCCCAGACTTTCCAATCTTCCCGCATATGACAGTCCCGCCATCCCGGGGATTAACCTCGTGAACCTATGCTGCACTGCCTCAATAGTGAGGATGTCCTCACTATTATAAAAAACATATAAAATTCTTAAGGGGTTGGACAGGCTAGATGCGGGAAGATTGTTCCCAATGTTGGGGAAGTCCAGAACCAGGGGTCACAGCTTAATGATAAGGGGGAAGTCTTTTAGGACCGAGATGAGAAAACATTTCTTCACACAGAGAGTGGTGAATCTGTGGAATTCTCTGCCACAGAAGGTAGTTGAGGCCAGTTCATTGGCTATATTTTAGAGGGAGTTAGATGTGGCCCTTGTGGCTAAAGGGATCAGGGGGTATGGAGAGAAGTCAGGTACAGGTTACTGAGCTGGATGATCAGCCATGACCATATTGAATGGCGGTGCAGGCTCGAAGGGCCGAATGGCCTACTCCTGCACCTATTTTCTATGTTTCTATGTTTCAAATTAGGAGACCAAAACTGCACACAATATTCCAGATGCGATCTCACCAGGGCCCTGTACAGCTGCTGATGGACCTCTTTACTCTTCTACTCAAATCCTCTCGTTATGAAGGCCAACATGCCATTAGCTTTCTTCGCTGCCTGCTGTACCTGCACGCTTGCTTTCAGTGACTGGTGTACAAGGACACCCAGGTCTCGTTGCACTTCCCCTTTACCTAATCAGACATCATTGAGATAATAATCTGCCTCCTTGTTTTTGCCGCCAAAGTGGATAACCTCACATTTATCTACATTGTACTGCATCTGCCACGCATCTGCCCACTCACTCAACCTGTCCAGGTCACCCTGCTACCTCCTAACATCCCCTTCGCAGTTCACACTGCCACCCAGCTTTGTATCATCTGCAAACTTGCTAGTGTTACTTCTAAATGTATGAAATATATCCCTCTGTGGCAGAAAATTGGCACGATAGTAATTTGCAAACACTGAATACATCTGAACCAAATTATTATTCTGGCATATTTTGATTCTTGCGTTGCACAAAAGAAAAAGTAATTTGGCAAATTAACCTCTGGCAATTTTGGCGGCCAATGTTAATGCTCACATAACGAAAAGTAAATTCCAGGGACATGGAAATAATCTCAGGGCAAAACTACAAAGCCTGTCAGTGTGAACACAGGGCAGTGGATCACAGGAACCGTGTCGGTGCTGAACATGGTGCCGTTAGACGGATCACCTCTGACTGCACGCGATCCAAGGAAGTAAGGGAAAGATATATCAGCATGAAGTCAACATTGGAGTTTACAGATACAGCAAGGAAACAGGCCCTTCAGCCCACCCGAGTCCGCGCCGACCAGCGATCCCAGCACACTAACACGCTAGGGACAATTTACAATTTTTACCAAAGCCAATTAACCTCCAAACCTGCAAGTCTTTGGAATGTGGGAGGAAATTGGAGCATCCTCGTGAGTTGGGGGCTTCTGGGTGTGTGTGGAGGTGTGTGGGTGTGTGTGGGGGGGGTGTGTGGGTGTGTGTGGGTGTGTGTGGGTGTGTGTGGGTGTGTGTGGGGGTGTGTGGGGGTGTGTGGGGGTGTGTGGGGCTGGGGTCGGGGCCAAGGAGGCGTGCGGAGAGGACCCGGCGGTGATAGTGGAGAGGTCGGTGTGGCGGTCGATGATGGCGCTGACCTACGGGCGCGGACGGACACGTGGGAGTGAGGACGCCGCTGCCGGGGGAAGGAACAAAGGGGGAGCCGGCGTGGTGGACCGTCGTGAGGAGGAGGGGGGGGGAGAACAGAGGGGGACCTGGCACGGGGGGCAAGGGATTTGTAACTTTGTAAGTGCCCTTCATGGGTGACCATTTGCATACCTTGGCAAGGTATACAAGCAATGAATTTCACTGTGACTTGACACATGTGACAATAAAGTATTCATTCATTCATTCATTCATTCATTCATTCATTCATTCATTCATTCATTCATTCATTAATTCATTCATTCATTCATTCATTCATTCATTCATATAAGACCCACGCGGTCACGGGGAGAATGTACTAACTCCGTACAGACAGCACCCGTAGTCGGGATTGAACCCGGGTCCCTGGCGCTGTGAGGCGGCAACTCTACCGCTGCGCCACCGTGCCACCCACATTTGGGGCATTATAGGAAGGAAATGCAGATGCTGGTTTACACTGAAGATAGGTTCAAAATACTGGAGTAACTCAGCGGGCCAGGCTTCAGGACTGAAGAAGGGTTTTGTTTCTGCACTCCTGCAGGTGGGGCATGTTGGTCGACATGGGCAAGTCGGGCCGAAGGGCCTGTTTCCACGTTGTATGACTCTATGACTCTGGTAATTGGAGCAGATATTCCAACATCACAACTCTTCATAACCTTGGCAAGCCAATCTTCATAACCTTGGCAAGCCAATGCACATCCAACTTACCTCCCAATCTTCATAACCTTGGCAAGCCAATGTCAACACAAATCCAACGTCAAGTGTCAACGGTGAGAAGGATGCTCAGCTTGCAACCAAACCAGGAGAGGTCCAGGCCAGTGTGGGCAATCTGCAGAGACTCCATCATCCAACGATTGGTGCGATCACGCTGCCCTCAAAATATCACGCACGCTGGTGTCATTAGCACTGACCTCAAGATCCTTCTCGTCACACGAAGGGTGACAGGTGACCTGGAGCATTACTAGGGTAGGCAATAAAATCAGCTCACTCTCGGAAGCAAAAGCAAAGGCCACAAATTGTAAGAGGCATGGATCGGGAAGACACAGAACGCTGGAGTAACTCAGCGGGACAGGCAGCATCTCTGGAGAGAAGGAATTGGTGACGTTTCGTGCCGAGACCCTTTTTCAGACTCAATTGCAATGTTCTATGTTCATGACACACTGTTGAATTGACTTTACTTTAGTGACTTTACTATAGAGATATAGCCAGGAAACAGGCCCTTCAGCCCATCGAGTCTGCACCGACCAGCGATCACCCACACACTAGATCTGTCCCACACACACACACACTAGGGACAATTAACTGTTTTTACCAGAGCCAATTAACCGACAAACCTGCACGTCTTTGGAGTGTGGGAGGAAACCGAAGCACCCGGAGAAAACCCACGCAGGTCACGGGGAGAACGTACAAACTCCGTACAGACGGAGCCCGTAGTCGGGATGGAACCCGGGTCTCTGGCGCTGTGAGGCAGCAACTATAGACAATAGACAATAGGTGCAGGAGGAGGCCATTCGTCCCTTCGAGCCTGTACGCACCGCCATTCAATGTGATCATGGCTGATCATTCTCAACCAGTACCCCGTTCCTGCCTTCTCCCCATACCCCCAGACTCCGCTATCCTTAAGAGCTCTATCTAGCTCTCTCTTGAATGCATTCAGAGAATTGGCCTCCACTGCCTTCTGAGGCAGAGAATTCCACAGATTCACAACTCTCTGACTGAAAACGTTCTTCCTCATCTCAGTTCTAAATGGCCTACCCCTTATTCTTAATTCTAAATGGCCTACCCCTTATTCTTAATTCTAAATGGCCTACCCCTTATTCTTAATTCTAAATGGCCTACCCCTTATTCTTAATTCTAAATGGCCTACCCCTTATTCTTAATTCTAAATGGCCTACCCCTTATTCTTAATTCTAAATGGCCTACCCCTTATTCTTAATTCTAAATGGCCTACCCCTTATTCTTAATTCTAAATGGCCTACCCCTTAGCTTGCCTGGTAGTTCAACCCGTCCCAAGACATGAAAGGTGAATTATTGTCTTGGACTGTGCCTGTAAAATGAATAGCAGTGCGGGTTTACAAAGTGTTTTGTTCCGGCCCACCCAACATTCACTACACAAGTACCAGGGGCGTTGACAAAAACACCATCTTTTGTGCGGTGTTGTTGGGGGAAAAGGCACAGCCTCATGGCCACTCGTGGTTGAGTGAAGAGAAGGAACAACAAATTAAATCTTAAAGATACGTCGTGGGCCCTATTGTGTTCAAATCCAAACCATATTGCGGAAACTCTAGCGTGAAGAAACTTTCTGTGGAGCCTCGCCGAACCGTGGCCGCTCATTAATAAGGACCATACCTTGCAATGTAATTTAATGAAGTAAAAAAAAAAATGAAAGCCGCTCGCCAGAAAGTGTTGTACCAATTAACGCAGAAACACTGGCCCCTTTGTCTGAGTTACCAGCGTTACCAGCAGCTGCAAACCCATTCGGAAAGTTACCTTGCGAACACAAGTATTAAATCAAAGGATGTGCCGGCACTTTGTACTTAAGGCGAGAAATATGTGGGACAAAAAAGTCCCATCAAATTGTCCAAAACTTAATTGCAACTTAAAAAATTATTATTATTTGAACAGGCGCATGTATGTTCAAGAGTAATTAATAGAGTCATAGAGTCATAGAGTCCTACAGCACAGAAAGAGGCCCTTCGGCCCATCGTGTCCGCGCCGCCCGTTACCAAACACAGTCTAATTTTAATCCCATATTCCCGCATTTGGACCGTAGCCCTGAATGTTGTAGCATTTCAAGTGCCCATCCAAATGCCTCTTAAACGTTGTGAGTGTTCCCGCCTCCACCACCACCCCAGGCAGTGAGTTCCAGACTCCAACCACCCTCTGGGTGAAAAAGTTCTTTCTCACATCCCCCCGAAACCTCCCTCCCCTTACCCTGTATCTATGTCCCCTCGTTGTTGAACCTTCCACCAGTGGAAGAAGTTCCCCGCCATCTACCTTATCTATGCCCCTCATGATCTTGTACACCTCGATCATGTCCCCTCTCAGCCTTCTCTGCTCCAGGGAAAACAACCCCAGTCTGCTCAGTCTCTCCTCATAGCCGAGGCCCTTCATCCCTGGCCGCATCCTGGTGAATCTCCTCTGCACCCTCTCCAAAGCTATCACATCCTTTCTATAATGTGGTGACCAGAACTGTACACAATACTCCAGCTGTGGCCTCACCAGTGTTCTGTACAATTCCATCATTACCCCCCTACTTATATATTCGATGCCCCGGCTAATGAAGGCCAGTAACCCATATGCCTTTTTGACCACCCTGTCCACCTGTCCTGATGCCTTCAAGGACTTGTGTACCTGTACTCCAAGGTCCCTCTGTACCCCTGTCTTCCCTAGGGTCCTTCCATTCATGGTGTACTCCCTCTCCAAGTTATTTCTGCCAAAGTGCATTACCTCGCACTTTTCAGGATTAAATTCCATCTGCCACTGCTCCGCCCATCTGACCATCTCATCTATAAGAAAATAACTGCAGATGCTGGTACAAATTGATTTATTCACAAAATGCTGGAGTAACTCAGCAGGTCAGGCAGCATCTCGGGAGAGAAGGAATGGGTGACGTTTCGGGTCGAGACCCTTCTTCAGACTGATGCCGGGGGTGGGACAAAGGAAGGATATAGGTGGAGGCAGGAAGATAGAGGGAGATCTGGGAAGGAGGAGGGGAAGAGAGGGACAGAGGAGCTATCTGAAGTTGGAGCTATCTATATCTTCCTGCAGCTTGCAGATCCCTTCCTCGCTATTCACCACCCCCCCCAACCTTTGTGTCTTCTGCAAACTTGCTGATCATGCCCTGTGCGTTGACATCCAGATCATTAATGTAGATTACAAACAGTAAGGGACCCAACACCGATCCCTGCGGCACCCCACTGGACACCGGCCTCCAGTCACAGAAGCACCCTTCTACCATCACCCTCTGCCTTCTGTCACTAAGCCAGTCTTTTTATCCATTTTGCCAAGGTGCCCTGGATCCCATGGGCTCTTACCTTCTTGAATATATAAGAAAATAACTGCAGATGCTGGTACAAATCAAAGATATTTATTCACAAAATGCTGGAGTAACTCAGCAGGTCGGGCAGCATCTCAGGAGAGAAGGAATGGGTGACGTTTCGGGTCGAGACCCTTCAATAATCAGCGGTGAAATTTGTTGCAAATAATTTGGAGATGAAGCTATGGATATTTTGGGCTCATGGTGAAGGGAACACTGACTAATTTCATTGACTTTTGAAGAGCAACTTAGACAATAGACGATAGACAATAGGTGCAGGGGGAGGCCATTCGGCCCTTCGAGCCAGCACCGCCATTCACCGTGATCATGGCTGATCATTCTCAACTTTTGGCGTGCTGGTACATCCCCAGTCACGCAAGACAACCAAGCGTTTGAAATGAGAAGGAAGGAACCATTACACCGAAAGGTAGACACAAAACGCTGGAGTATCTCAGCGGGTCAGGCAGCATCTCTGGAGAGGAGGGACTCGACCCGAAACGTCACCCATTCCTTCTCTCCAGAGATGCTGCCCGTCCCGTTCGGTTGCTCCATTGTTTTAAATGAGTGTGGGATGTATTTTGCAGGTAAGACATGGTTTATGTTTTACTGCCCTGTCTGCAGGGCAGGATTCCACACTTTGGTACTGTAAAGTAATGCACCTCTGGTTTGGCAACTCAGCCAACCAGGAACAAAAGGATCTACAGAGATTGGTGGGCACTGCCCGGTCCACCACGGGTACTGACCCCCCCACCATCTGCCCGGTCCATCACGGGCACTGACCCCCCCACCATCGAAGGGATCTACAGGAGACGTTGCCTCAAAAAGGCAGCCGGCATCATCAGAGGCCCACACCACCCTGGCCACACTCTCACTGACCCACACCACCCTGGCCACACTCTCACTGACCCACACCACCCTGGCCACACTCTCACTGACCCACACCACCCTGGCCACACTCTCACTGACCCACACCACCCTGGCCACACTCTCACTGACCCACACCACCCTGGCCACACTCTCACTGACCCACACCACCCTGGCCACACTCTCACTGACCCACACCACCCTGGCCACACTCTCACTGACCCACACCACCCTGGCCACACTCTCGTCTCGCCGCTACCACGGGGAAAAAGGTACAGGAGCCTGAAAACCGTGACCTCCAGGTTCAAGAACAGCTTCTTCCCAGCAACCATCAGGCTCTTGAACACCGCACAACACTGACCTCAGCAACTGTGATCTTCTGCGAACTGTGTCCTTGGTTGCACTACCGACTCTGGTTTCATTATGGTTACATAGTATTATTGTTATTTATTTATTACATTATTGATCAATATATATTGATCTGTGCGTTATTGCGTTAAGGGGGCTTCTTAAGCTACAGCAAGTAAGAAATTCATTGTTCCATTGCCAGTACATCTGACAATGACACGATCTTGACTTTCGGTATTAGAGCTCGGAAACAGGCCCTTCGTCCCAACTCATCCATGCTGACCAAGATGCCCCATCTACGCTCGTCACATTTGCCCATATCTGGCCCAATATTTGCCCAATGTTGGGGAAGTCCAGAACCAGGGGCCACACAGTCTAAGAATAAAGGGGACCCCATTTAAAACTGAGGTGAGAAGAAACTTTTTCACCCAGAGAGTTGTGAATTTGTGAAATTCTCTGCCACAGAGGGCAGTGGAGGCCGATTCACTGGATGAATTTAAAAGAGAGTTGGATAGAGCTCTAGGGGCTAGCGGAATCAAGGGGTATGGGGATAAGGCAGGCACGGGTTACTGATTGTGGATGATCAGCCATGATCACAATGAATGGCAGTGCTGGCTCGAAGGGCCAAATGGCCTCCTCCTGCACCTATTTTCTGTTTCTATGTTTCTATGGCCCAATGTCCTTGAAATCTTTCCTATCCATGTACAGTCCAAGTGTCTTAAATGTTGATTTTCAAATGAAGCAGCAATATTTTTGTTGCCAATTATTAATGATCAATTATTTCAGTAGTCATAATCCCAAATGAATGTGTTTTACAGAAGGTAACTCCCAGTGAACATGAAAGCAAAGGGGGCCGTCAAAACTTGGCATCTGGGCCATTTAAAACACATGCTGTAAGATTTAAGCACATTTTTAAACTACATACCGACTGCTTGGAGCTTAGCAATTTACGTTATACCTAGTGGCGCTGTGCGCAATAACTCGATCGCTTCGCTCAACACCTACGATCGGTCCGCGTTGGCCAATCTGATCTCCCGGTGGCTGAGCACTTTAACTCCCCTTCCCACTCCCAGTCTGACCTTTCTGTCATGGGCCTCATCCAGTGCCATAGTGAGGCCCACCGGAAATTGGAGGAACAGCACCTCATATTTCGCCTGGGCAGCTTGCAGCCCGGTGGTATGAACATCGACTTCTCAAACTTTAGATAGTTCCTCTGTCCCTCTCTTCCCCATCCCCTTCCCAGTTCTCCCTCTATCTTCCTGTCTCCACCTATATCCTTCCTTTGTCCCGCCCCCCTGACATCAGTCTGAAGAAGGGTCTCGACCCGAAACGTCGCCCATTCCTTCTCTCCTGAGATGCTGCCCGACCTGCTGAGTTACTCCAGCATTTTGTGAATAAATACCTTCGATTTGTACCGGCATCTGCAGTTATTTTCTTATACAATAACTCTTAAGATCATTAAATATTTTTAACAATGTGAAGTGACATGGAATTATGTGGTCAGACAGCACAGAAAATGTCCCTTTGCACACAACATACAACATAGAACATCGAACATACAACACGGGAACAGGCCCTTCGGCCCAGCACGTCTGTTCCGAACATGATGCCAGGACTGAAGATAGACGCAAAATGCTGGAGAAACTACATGGAACAGGCAGCATCTCTGGAGAGAAGAAACAGGTGACGTTTCAGGTCAAGACCCTTCCTCAGACAGAAGTCTGTGAAGTCTGACTCCAGCATTTTGTGCCTATCTTCGGTTTATACCAGCATCTGCGGTTCCTGCCTACACAAACCGCCAGCACCGCCATTCAATGTGATCATGGCTGATCATTCTCAATCAGTACCCCGTTCCTGCCTTCTCCCCGTACCCCCTGACTTCGCTATCCTTAAGAGCTCTATCTAGCTCTCTCTTGAATGCATTCAGAGAATTGGCCTCCACTGCCTTCTGAGGCAGAGAATTCCACAGATTCACAACTCTCTGACTGAAAATGTTTTTCCTCATCTCAGTTCTAAATGGCCTACCCCTTATTCTTAAATTGTGGCCCCTTGATCTGGACTCCCCCAACATTGGGAACATGTTTCCTGCCTCTAACGTGTCCAACCCTTTAATAATCTTATAAGTTTCGAAAAGATCCCCTCTCAACCCCTGACACCCGCACTAATCATGAATCTGTCAAACTCTGCCATGATTACGATCGAGCCATTCACAGTATATGGATACATGTTAAGGGAATAACGTTTAATGCAAGGTAAAGCAAGCAAAGTCCGGTCGTGAGTCCCGATGAGGTGGATAGTAGTTCAGCACTGCTCTCTGGTTGTGGTAGGATGGTTCAGTTGCCTGATAACAGCTGGGAAGAAACTGTCCCTGAATCTGGAGGCGTGCGTTTTCACACTTCTGTACCTCTTGCCCGATGGGAGAGGGGAGAAGAGGGAGTGGCCGGGGTGAGAATGGTCCTTGATTGTGCTGCTGGCCTTGACGAGGCAGCGTGAGGTGTAGATGGAGTCAATGGAAGGGAGGTCGGTTGGTGTGATGGCCTGGGCTGCGTCCACAATTCACTGCAGGGTAAATTTTGTGTAGACAATAGATAATAGACAATCGGTGCAGGAGGAGGCCATTCGGCCCTTCGAGCCGAATTGGGTTAGGGTGTAATTGGTGTATTGAATACATGTATTGAATGTATGTATAGCCTCCGAGAATGTCGGATAGAGTATTGGAAGGAACATGTTTTGTATGTATTTGAACATATTTATTTCTCGAATAAAGTATATTTTGAATTTTTTAAAAAAAATAACAAGAGAATTTCAATAATCCCTTGCCGGTACACGTGGCAATTAAACCCTCTTGAGTCTCTCTTAACCTGGAGAACTAGTTGCAACACCTTTTCTGGCTCAATGCCCCACGGTCTAGCAATTTATTGCCCTCTCAAGACCATGAGAGGGGAACTTATCAATTTAGATGTTTTCAATGCCTGCCCATTCTTCAGTGAATTGTGCCGGAACTGTTCCTGCTGGGAACGTGAGTGAGTTTGATCGAGCCCTGCCGGGAGAGATTCCATGGTCAAATAAATCACTGCCTTCTCAAAATGGACATTTGGATTAATTGGTTTGGATTAATTAGTATTATACTCATGGTCAGCTACTACGGATTCAGGAGCTAAGAAAATATGGCACAATACGATACAACACGATACGATACGATATGAGTTAGATAGAGCTCTGGGGGCTAGTGGAATCAAGGGACATGGGGAGAAGGCAGGCACGGGTTACTGATGGTGGATGATCAGCCGTGATCACAATGAATAGCGGTGCTGGCTCGAAGGGCTGAATGGCCTCCTCCTGCACCTATTTTCTATGTTTCTATGATAGAACTTTATTTATCCCAACAGTCACAAAACCACAACAAGATACATGAAACATGGAATGAAAGTGATGAGTGGAAAGGATTGGGGATGGGCAAAGATTGGGGAGGGAGTCAGTCTCAGTCTCAGTGTCAGTCTACCCCACGACAGAAGGGGGAGGGGTTGTACAGTTTGATAGCCACAGGGAAGAAGGATCTCCTGTGGCGTTCGTTCTGTGCTGCATCTTGGTGGGACCAGTCTGTTGCTGAAGGTGCTCCTCAGGTTGGCCAGTGTGTCATGGAGGGGGTGAGCTGTATTGTCCAGGATGCTCCACAGTTTGAGGAGCGCCCTCCCCTCCAAGACCAAAAATACAATAGAAGGAAATGCAGTGTGCTGTGACATGCAGATCGCACATATACAGACAAGACATTCAGCCGATATTGTCTGTCATCAGGAATCATAAGATCATTAAGGTCATAAGTGATAGGAGTAGAATTGAAAGATTCTGCCCATCGAGTCTACTCCGCCATTCAATCATGGCTGACCCAGTTCTCCCTCCTAACCCTATTCTCCTGCCTTCTGACACCCACACTAATCAATGTTTACATTAGATTAAAGACACACGATGGAAACAGGCCCTTCGGCCCACCGAGTCCACGCCGACCAGCGATCACGCGTTCATTCCCGATCTATGTTATCCCACTTTCTCATCCACTCCCTACACACTGGGGGGCAATTTACAGAATCCCTCCAAACCCGTTCTATCCATGTACCTGTCCAACTGTTTCTTAAAAGATGGGATAGTCCCTGCCTCAACTACCTCCTCTGGCAGCTTGTTCCATACACCCACCACCCTCTGTGTGAAAAGGTTACTCCTCAGATTCCTATTAAATCTTTTCCCCTTCACCTTGAACCTATGTCCTCTGGTCCTCGATTCCCCTACTCTGGGCAAGAAACTCTGTGCATCTACTTGATCTATTCCTCTCATGATTTTGTACACCTCTATAAGATCACCCCTCATCCTCCTGCGCCCCATGGAATAGAGACCCAGCCTGCTCAACCTCTCCCTGTAGCTCACACCCTCCAGTCCTGGCAACATCCTCGTAAATCTTTTCTGAACCCTTTCAAGCTAGACGATATCTTTCCTGTAACACGGTGCCCAGAACTGAACACAATATTCTAAATGTGGTTTCACCAACGTCTTATACAACTGTAACGTAACCTCCCAACTTCTATACTTGTCCATTGAAGTCCATTGAACAATACTTGTTGACATTATCCATGCCCCTCGTGATCTTGTACACCCATCAGCCTCCTACGCTCCAAAGAAAAAAGTCCCAGCCTATCCAGCCTCTCCCTGTAACCAAGTCCACAAGCCCAGGCAACATCCTGGTGAATCTCTTCTGCAATCTTTCCAACTTAATAGTTTTTTTTCAGTTAATTTAGAACCTTAAAAGTCTTTAATCTTCTGTATGAATTTGTAAAAAGCACTTGTGAGTTTTGTTTTGAAGATAGACACAAAAAGCTGGAGTAACTCAGCGGGACATGCAGCATCTCTGGTGAGAAGGAACGGATGACGTTTCAGGTCGAGATCCTTCTCCAGACATTCATGCAGCACGTTGGCACAGCGGTAGAGTTGCCGCCTTAGAGCGAATGCAGCGCCGGAGACCCGGGTTCGATCCCGACTAAGGGTGCTATCTGTAGCGAGTTTGTACGTTCTCCCCGTGACCTGCGTGGGTTTTCTCCGAGATCTTCGGTTTCCTCCCACACTCCACAAAGACGTGCAGGTTTGTAGGTTAATTGGCTTGGTATAAATGTAAAAATTGTCCCTAGTGGGTGTAGGATAGTGTTAGTGTGCGGGGATCGCTGGTCGGCGCAGACCCGGTGGGCCGAAGGGCCTGTTTCCGCGCTGTATCTCTAAACTAAACTAAACTGAACATTCTTCAAAATTTTCTGATGTTTTAGTGGTGATTAATAATTACCAGCGAATAATCACCGGTGAACCGTTCCAACTTAATGACATGCTTCGAGTGAAAAAAAGGTTTCTACATCTCACCCTTAGTTTTTCAACTTCCATCTTCCGTCCTAATCTTCTACAGTGATGGAGTGTTCTTCTAAAAGAAATGTGTGCTTTGTGTTTACTCCGTTGAGGCCTCTTGTAACTTTATGCCCCTTGATTAAATCTCCCACTGCCAACACTCTTGCAGAGAAAGCCAGCCACGTGGTCTTTATTCCTGATTAAACCTTTGTTGAAAATGCTTTCATAAATCTCTCCATAAAAGCTGTTGGCCCTCCTCACCTTTCATTATAAATTTTGGACTCGTGTCAAGAGCAGCCATTGTGAAAACTTCACCAGTGGTCCAAACCAAAAGAAAAGGTGAGAAATAAATTCTGAGCCAAATCACGCAAGACTGCCAAGCCGGACTGCCCAAAGGTTAACACAAGTCCTCTGGGCAGTTAACGAGATAGGGCGGCACGGTGGCGCAGCGGATAGTATAAGAAAATAACTGCAGATGCTGGTACAAATCGATTTATTCACAAAATGCTGGAGTAACACAGCAGGTCAGGCAGCATCTCGGGAGAGAAGGAATGGGTAGATTTGCTGGCTCACAGCGTCAGAGACCCGCGTTCGATCCTGACTACGGGCGCTGTCTGCACACATGAGGAAAGATTGGAAAGACTGGGCTTGTATTCACTGGAGTTTAGAAGGATGAGAGGGGATCTTATAGAGACATATAAAATTATAAAAGGACTGGACAAGCTAGATGCATCAAAAATGTTCCCAATGTTGGGGGAGTCCAGATCCAGGGGCCACACAGTCAAAGAATAAAGGGGAGGCCATTTAAAACTGAGGTGAGAAGAAACTTTTTCACCCAGAGAGTTGTGAATTTGTGGAATTCTCTGCCATAGAAGGCAGTGGAGGCCAATTCACTGGATGAATTTAAAAGAGAGTTAGATAGAGCTCTAAGGGCTAGTGGAATCAAGGGATATGGGGAGAAGGCAGGCACGGGTTACTGATTGTGGATGATCAGCCATGATCACAATGAATGGCGGTGCTGGCTCGAAGGGCCAAATGGCCTCCTCCTGCAACTATTTTCTATGTTTCTATGTTTCTACAGTTTGTACGTTCTCCCCGTGACCTGCGTGGGTTTTCTCCGGGTCCTCTAGTTTCCTCCCACACTCCAAAGACGAAAGGGTTTGTAGGTTAATTGGCTTCTGGGACAGTGTTAATGTGCGGGGATCACTGGTCGGCGCGGACTCGGTGGGCCAGAGGGCCTGTTTCCGCGCTGTATCTCTAAACTAAAATAAAAGTCAGGACTGACGAAGGTTGAGAATACAAACTGGACCGGGTCACCCCTGGAGTTGGGCAGGGAACAGGGAACAAAGAAATACCAACAGGAATTAGACACAAAAAGCTGGAGTAACTCAGCGTCTCTGGAGATCATGGATAGGTGACGTTTCACAGAGTGCTGGAGTAACTCAGCGGGTCAGGCAGCATCTGTGGGGAACATGGATAGGTAACGTTTCACAGAGTGCTGGAGGAAACCGAAGATCTCGGAGAAAACCCATGCAGGTCACGGGGAGAACGTACAAACTCCGTACAGACGGCGCCCGTAGTCAGGATCGAACCTGAGTCTCAGGCGCTGCATTCGCTGTAAGGCAGCAACTCTACCGCTGCGCCACCGTGTCGCCCAAGTTGAGAGGGAGTGTTTTAAGAGAAGGGCAACAGAAGGCTGTGGATATTTCTAAGGCGCAGATTGAAAGATTCTTGATTAGTGCAGGTGTCAGGGCTGTAAGATTTGAGAAGTTTTCCCTCATTGAAAAGCAACGCAATACCAAAGAGCTGCAGTTTGGACATTTTAAACGGGAGACTGGGGCTGATAGCGGAGAAAGGCTGCGGTCAGATTAACAAAGGATGTCACAATCTGTGGGTCCTAAAATGGCCGCAGGACCTCGTGACCAGCCACAAAAGGTAAAAACCTTACATCCCAGTCTCGAGGTTTTCTGCAAAGCCATGGCCAGAACAAAGGATGGGTATTGGCCATGCAGAAACCTACGAAACCAGGTCGGAGTCCAGACACTGGGGCGCTGACATCAGCATACTCACAACGCCCCAAGCCGACCTAAATAGTTCATCTCAGTGAGAGGGCACATAGCCCATAGAAAACTACCTGGTAGGTGATGGGAAACCAGTTAACACCCATCACCTCACAATGAAATCCCAATTTACACCGTCTGGCCATCCCCGGTATCCCGGAACATAAGGCAGATCAGAAGATAAAACCTCATACATATCTTTTGAACAAAAGGATTCCAAGATCTGGCGGGAGATAGGACGGGTCAGGAACAGTATAACTGCCCACTACTTTGGGTGAAAAAGTTAAGACGGACAGGAGGCAAGAAGCGCAGAGAAAACCGGGTTCGAAGTCTGAAGTCAAGAAGAAAGTCGGAAAGAAGAACGGATGCGAGAGAGAGGAACAGGCATGCAACTCGAAAAGAAATACTGCAAAAACCGAACAGCCAGTAACCCCAGTAATAACCCCATGGTGAGCATGCACTTCAAATCCTACATATCCTGGACATAGTTTAGTGTAGAGAGGAGGGTGGTTGTGAATAAACGTTGGGTGTGTATTAAAAATAGGGTTTGGTCAAGGTTGCGATGCGTCGTGCGTTCCCCATCTGACAGTCGTGTATGTGTCTTGCAGAACTGTGTTTAAGAATTCATAAGTAAAAGGGTATTCGTGTATACGTTTTGTGTAACTGTGTGTTTCAAGAATTCAGCGAAGAAGGTATTCGGATATATGTCTCGTGGAACTGTGTGCTTTTAAGTTTTCAGCGAAAAGGGTATTCGGGTATATGTCTTGTGAACTGTGCGTTTTGTGATTAATAAATAAAAGATATTCATGTATTCGGGATGTGTATTATAGATATGTCTTATCGAACTGTATAATAAGTATTCATGGACAATAGTCCCAAGTGCTGAATAAAAGCCCTTTTCATTTAAACCCTGGTTTTGAAATCTGGTCTGGTTGAATTTTTTCTGCACTATAAGAGCTCCTGCATCTAAGCCCAGTGTCTAGAACCGTAAGGGGTGAGTGGGTCGAACCACTCACGGGGAACCAGTGTGCACGGCCTGGTCAAGGGATCAGAGCAAGGCACGGGGACCTTAGGTCGGGCGAAAGCTCGGCGCAGAAACCCCTTACAGATAATGGCGACCACGAAGGGACACTGGCAGCAGGATGATAGTGGACCGGAAAAGGATTTTAAACCTAGGGACATAATGGATGAGCGCATTGCGGACTATGTTTTTAGTAAGGTGAATATCACCAAACAATGGATGTGTGCGTTACTAGATAACAAGCGCCCACTGGATGCAGCAATCCGGTGGACGGCCAGTACAGCCCATAAGAAATCTGTAGAGAAGGCGGTCTGGCTGACCTGCTATAAAAAGCAGGTCCAGCTTTTGGACCGTGTAGTTGTGGCACAGGCAGCCCAGATCAGGGACCTTCAGGAGGAGGTAGAGGAGAAGGCTGCGGGTGGGAACCAGCTGATTGAGGCGCTGGACTCTTTAAACAAAGAGCGCCGGGTCGTGACCAACCGCCACGAAGCTAGGGTAGAACTCATGGAATGTCAGGCTACTGAGGCTATGCTCAGTGAGGGCAGGCTCCGGGAGCAGTGCGCTTCCCTGAGCCACCAGCTGGAGACCCAGGAAGAGAACCTCAAGGGAGTTAGGGCAGCCTACAAAATGATTTTAGAGGACAGGTCAGAAGGGGCTGACCACGGGGCATGCCTGCAGGAGATAGAAGGTCTGCGGAGTGCTTTAAATAAAGCAAGTGGGCTGGTTTGTTTAATGAACCCCTCAGCGGGCCAGTCACTAGCGGGTGTGAAGGTCCCGGTTCCGATCCTTAGAAAGACCATGGTGGTTTCAGCCCCCAAACTCCGCGATCCCCCTAGCTACGAGGCATACTGGGAAAGGGGTAGTGTAGGGGAGAGAGAGAGAGAGGAGCTCCCGGTAGAATACTCGGCACCGGCACCCATGTGCCCGGTCCTGGAAACCAGACGGGGACCCCCCCTGGACAATGGGGACACAGGACCCATTCAGAGCGAGATCGTGGTGCCCCACAGCTCCCAGCAGTTAAGAGCCATGATCGGGCATGTTACAAAATTGTCCGGATCAGGGGACCCCTCAATACATTTCAGGGAGATCGAGCAAACCGCCGCAATCAACGGTTGCGACGAGGGAGAACGGGCAAAATTGTTGCTGTTCTCCCTGGACAGCTCGATCCTCCAATGCCTCTCAGATGAGAGTAAAAGAGGGACCAGGACCTACGATCTCCTGCGGGACGAGGTCCTGGAAGTCTTGGGGGTGGGGGATGAGGGTCCTTTTGCCCGATTAGGGAAGACCCTCCAGATGGAGGGAGAACCCCCAAGAGTTTTTGCGGCGCGTCTATGGACGGTATATCAGAGTAGTTGCCCGCACGTCCCCGCGCGGGATGACCTGGCCGGGAATGGGAGAGCCCAGTGGCTCCGATGTTTGGTATCAAACAGCCTGGCGGCCGTCAGGGAACAGGCGAAAGCCTGGTTTGATCCCACAAATAGCACGGAGGAGGCGGTTTTGGACCGTCTCACGGTTGGGTATAGGAATACCCGGAGTACGACCACCCGGTTAGTAAAAGGGAAGGTGCACGTAGCGGAGGCTACTGCACCGGCCCAAAAGGGGTGGCGACAGGAGGGTAACCCTACCGCACAGTCCAAGTGTTTTAAGTGCGGTAAGGTGGGGCACTGGCGAAAGGATTGCAGGGTCCACATTAAGGGGGATAGGGTTGGCACCACCCAGCGAGCCGATGTCCCAGTTAAGCCCGAGATCATCGAGACAATGATCGAGGTGATGCGGTCCCTCATGACAGCACAGGGGAAGGTGGCAGTCGCTACCGGCTCCCAGGGTACGGGAGGGACACTGGAGATTCCCCAATGACATCAGCCCGCACAGCCCGCCTATCTGTGTCCTCTCCGCTACGATGCGTGGAAGAGGCCGCTTGTGGAGATGGTAGTGGAGAAGCAAAGGGGCAATTATCTGTTGGACACGGGGGCTTCATGCACCGTGGTCCACACAGAGGAACCCTTTGACTCTCCCCTGTCCACAGGGGTCCCTTTCGCACTGGCGGGGTTCACAGGGAAGGAACAGGCTGGCGCGCGTTCCATCCCGCTGTCCGTTCATTTGGGGACACTCCGCACCACATGGGAGTGTATCCTAATGAAGTGGACAGAAGGGGGTGGAAAGGGAATCATTGGTTCCGATTTTCTAGTAAGCCATGGGATCCTCATGGACTTACGGAACCACTGCCTTTGAGTGGACAAGGGCGGTAAAGGGGAGATAATAGTGATTAGGGGAAAGGAGGGGAAAGGGACTCTGTGCACCATGAAGCCGCCCGAGGGTTACGATCTCGAGCGCATGGTGGCAGAGGTCCCGGCCGAATTACAAGAGTGTGTGGGGAGCAACCTGAACGCGTTTGCGACCCACAAACACGATTGTGGTAGAGTAGTGGGGTTCGAGGTCAGCATAGACGGGGACCCCATGATCAGACCCCAGAAGCAGTACAATTTCCCCAAGGAGGCAGAACCCGATTTGGAGATAGCCATATCTTCACTGGTGCAGCAGGGCGTACTGAGGCCGATAGCCACACACATAAACTCTCCATTGTGGCCGGTTAGGAAACCGGATAACTCATGGAGGGCTACGGTGGACTACCGGGTCCTCAACAGTAACATCCCCGCCTGCGCACCCACGGTGGCAGCAGTTGCCGACCTCATCGGAAGTATCCCAGCATCCGCGACCACGTTCACGGTGCTGGATATTTCCAATGGGTTTTGGTCCATTCCGCTGCGGCGGGAGGACCAGTACAAGTTTGCCTTTACTTTTAAAGGGCAACAGTATACCTGGAACTGCTTGCCACAGGGTTTCCACAACAGCCCCAGCATTTTTCATCAGTGTATGGCGGATAGCCTGAGAGAGTTTAGCCAGCGCCACCAGGTCGTGCAGTATGTGGACGACCTCCTTTTGTTCACAGACACAAAGGAGGAGCACGGTCCACTGCTGACCGAGTTGTTGGAGCTGATGGCTAGGAAGGGTTTTAAAATAAATCCGAAAAAGGCACGGATCGGTCTGCCAGAAGTAAAATTCTTGGGTCTGACCATCCGTGCCGGGGAAAGAGCCATAGATCAGGCTAGGAGGGAGTCAGTGCAGGAGTTGCCGATTCCCTATACAGTAACGGGTGTGAGGTCTTTCCTGGGACTAACCGGGTATTGCAGAGACTTCATCGAGGACTACGCGGCCACCGCAGCCCCGCTACTCCGACTCCTACACAAGGGAGTGGAGTGGGCTTGGGATGAGGGTTGCCAGGCCGCGTTCGAGAAGTTAAAAGGAGATCTGCAAACCGCACCAGCCTTAGGAGCCGTAGATGGGGAGAAAGGGTTTTCTCTGGAAGTGGCAGCCAGTGGGGACAGCCTGAGTGCCGTGCTGCTACAGGAACGGCACGGTAGGCTGCGACCAGTGATGTACTCCTCCAGGGTGCTCACCGATGTGGAGAGGAGTTTCTCCAATTGCGAGAGGCACCTTTTAGCCACGCATTGGGCTGTGAAGAGGGCTTTAATCTTCACAGGTACCTCTCCAATCACTCTCCTCACCCATCACACACCCACCCAGATGCTTCTGGATGGAAGGATCAAGGATGGGACTGTCAGCAGCGCCCGCATCGCGCACTGGACCCTCCTCCTGTCACAGATGAATCTGAAGATTGAAGGTCTGTGCGAGCCAAAGCTCGCGGCAAATTTAATATATCCCGGAACGGCCCATCGGTGTTCCGTGGAGGGGGTCTGGGACGTCGACATAGGTTTACGGGCTGGGGTCCATCCCACAGGCCGGGAGATCTATGTGGACGGCTCCAGTACGGTGTCAGCTGGCGAACGACTCACGGGATGTGGAGTTTATGACCCCAAGGCAGGCATTGCCTTGGCAATTAAGCTCCCCAGTCTCATGAGCGCGCAGCAGGCTGAGCTGTCCGCGGTGGCGTACGTAATTACCCACCCAGAGAGGTTCCCAACCCCGTACACGATCTGCTCGGACAGTATGTTCACATGCAATTCGTGTACAGAGTACCTGGCCATCTGGTCCCGTCGCGGATACACTTCCTCAGACGGGAGGCCTTTAACTGTCAAACCCCTGCTAGAGCAGATTTTAGCAGCAGTAGGGGAGAAAAGGGAGGTTTACATCCATAAGGTGAAGGCTCATTCCGCCACAGAGCCCCGGTGGGAGGGCAACAAGCAGGCGGACGTCCTGGCCAAGGAGGGCGCCCGCAGTGGCATTTTTTGGGACCCCTATGGGCACAGGCAGATAGCAGCGATCCAGGGTAAGGAGGGTAACGTCGGGACCCCAAAGGTTACATTGCCTCTGGACCTGAGGACCGTCCAAGCTCAGGATCCTGTTTTAAAAGCCGTCCTCAGAGCAGTTAGCGAGGGCAAGCAGGTAGAGGGTCTCTACGGTAAGGAGACCCTCTCTGTAAAAGAAGGCATGCTCTTCCATGCCGAACAGTGGGTTGTGCCACAGCAGCACAGGAGGGAGTTCCTCCAGCTGGCACATGAGGGTCCAGGGGCAGGGCACCCCGGACCGGAGGTTACTTGGCAGCGGGTAGAGCAGGCGGGATGGTGGCCGGGGCTTAGGGACGAGGTCCGTGAGTTCTGTGCCAGCTGCCTCGTCTGTGCTGCCAATAACCCAGACCCCCAGAAAAGGAAAGTGCCCATGGGACACGTCAGGAGGGTGGAGGGACCATGGCAGTCGATCCAGATCGACTACATCGGGCCCTTGCCCACCACCCAAGGAGGTTATAAGTACTGCCTCGTCCTCGTTGACGTGTTCACTAAGTGGGTGGAGGCTTTCCCCTGCAAGGCAGCTACGGCACTGGGTACTGCCAAGATCCTGGTCCGGGAGGTGTTCTCACGGTGGGGGCTCCCTCGTTTTGTGGAGTCCGACCAAGGGAGTCATTTCACAGGGCAGGTAATGCAGAACACCCTCATGCTCCTGGGCATTGAGGGGAAGTGGCACGTAGCCCACAATCCCCAGTCATCAGGGATTGTGGAGCGTATGAACAGGACCCTGAAGGAAAGGCTGAGGAAGGAGGCTACGGGCTCGCCCCAAAAATGGGCGGAGGTCCTGCCTCTAGTCCTCATGGGGATCAGGGCCAGCCAGTCTAAGAGCACGGGGTATTCCCCGTACGAGCTGATGACTGGCAGGGTTATGCGCACTCCCACTCATGTTCTGGCCCCAGTGCTCACGGAGGGTCAGCTCGAAGAGGTTAAGAGGGACAGGTTTGTCCAGAACCTCTTCGAGCATCTAAAACAGGTCCACGGGCAGGCGGCTGGGAACATGGGTAGGCAGCACCTGGGTAACAAGCTGTTGCTGGAGCCACGCAAGCTGCAGGAGTGGGAGGTAGGAGAACTAGTGATGGTTCGGAACTACGCTAGGGTAGGTAGTTTCAAACCACTCGACACGGGGCCCTACAGCATTGTAGATAAAGCCAGCCCCATGGTTTACGCCGTGAAGATGCCCCGGCGGAGTAAGTGGTTCCATGTCAATCAATGTAAATTGTACAGACCAGGGGCACAGGGGTCAACCACAGGGGCCAGCCCTGTGAGTGGGGACTCAGAGCCAAGAATGAGGCAGGCCACGCAGACAGGTAAGGCTGCCTGCGTGAGGGGGGAGGACATTCTCCAGGAATGGAGGGTCTCCCGTTTTGGGTGGGATTCAGGTGAGGAAGAGCCTGATCAGCTCGACCAGGGGCTGGATCCCATTACGGAGGAAGAGGAGTCGGAGGGGGACGACAGTAACGTCCCCGACTCATGCACCAGGAAGGCGGGGGTAGCGAGCGAAGGCTCACCACCTGTAGGTACAGGTAGAGTGAGGCCGGATGCCGCGGGTATACCCAGCACCAAGGGGGCAGAGCTGGATGAGGAAGGGCCAGGGTCGGCAGCTGCGGGGGGTACCCGAGCTGCGGCACGGCAGGAACCGGTCCTCAGCCAGGCTGTCCAGGGGGCAGTGCCTAAGGTGATCCTCCGTAGATCCAGCAGGAAACCCCAACTTAGAAAGTTTTGGCCAGAGGTCGATCACGCCCCGAGGGAAGGGAGCCAAGTAGGGAGGAGGGAGCTTACGTTTCAGCGGAGGTGTAGCCCCCGACAGGCAGCGACAGGCTGCGGTGGATCAAAGGTGGGAGACAGCGTGGTGCAGCCGCAGGAGACGACCCGCTGCAGCCCTGACAGGGATTAGCGGAGCCGCCCGGGGAAGGCGGCACTGTATTATATTTTAGATAATATAAGGATAGGTATTTTAGATAAGGATAAGCTATTTAAGATATTTTAGGTAATATAGATAAGGATAGGTATTTTAGATAAGGATAAGCTATTTTAGATAAGTTTTGTGGGGATAGTTAGCGTTTAAATGAAGATGATGCGTCCAGGATGTGTGGGTGTGGGGTGCAGGCTGGGGGTCAAGAGACCCGCCCGCAGAGGCGTTTAACAAAGCCAAGCGCTCCCCAAGAGGCTGGCTATACCATTCTCCTTTATCTGTTTTCTGGAGTGGAAGGAGGCACTCGTGTGGTGGATCTTTGCCACGGCGATCGGATGTGGGTGGACCTATCGGGGCCACACCAAGGACATCATCGTCTACGGCTGCTCCGGGGACACGGCTCCCATCACGACCGATGGGACTGGAAGGAGAGAAGCGGAGGAGACCGCAGTTTACTTCCATGAAGGCCGGTGGCCGGGGTGGCTGGGATCGAACTCTTCAGAGTATTCCAGCGCCCCAGGTTTTGCTTATCGGGACGCTTCATTATTGTGCCCGAGGATCAAGATCATCGCCCAAAAGATCAGCGCCACCGTTGGCAAAAGGATCTGCCTGGTATGCACGGGGAAGGTCCCCACGAGCAGGCGGTGGTGGCTGAGGAAAACGAGCAGGACAATGGCCAACTCCACTGTTGAGTGGGAGAGACTCAACAACAACACTCACAGAACTATTTCTGGGACTACAGAACAGTTGAGTGTGTGTTGGGACAAATGGTGGGAACCGGATGAGGGGATTTATATGTGTATGTGGGGTTCAAGGTATCGCTGCCCCACGGGCAACAGCATATTTTTCCAGAGACAGTGGCAGGATGACGGTAAGGGGATGAGGTGGGAAGTTAGCTCGCGGGCTTGTGGGGTCCCCCTTTCCCCGATCCCGGTAAACGCCACTGAACTCATCACCAGACCACGCATGACACCTCCCACAGTTCCACTGGCAGTAGCACAGGAGGGTGATTGCCCACAAACCACTAAGGGGCCCGGGAATGGCCTGGTACTGATACCGACTGACCAGGTATTGTACCAGGGGGTGCACTACGCGGTAGCCTCGGTGATCTTAAACCTCACCGAGGTGCGGTTGCCGGGGTGGTGCCCCAGGGAAACTGAAAAACTGTACCAGGTGCTACTATCCAACATGTTCCGGCAATTTTACGAGTTCGACCTTGCCAGTGTGGACAAGGAGAGCTTGTATAGCCAAGAGCCGGAGGACTGGAGTCAGACGGGGAGGCATAGGAGGGGTGTAGTAAATGATGTATTTACAGGCTTTAACACCGGGACATCTGTGGTCAACGCTCTAGATACCGTGGAGCTGCAGACCCAGATTAACAGGTTAAAGGCACAGTTAAAAGACATCCTCACAGATGAGAACAAGGTCGTGGGGTCCGAGCTACATGAGGACCAGGCAATGACACTACACCTGCGCGAGATAATTGCCGAGCTGGAAAGGCATGCCGGCACGGTGAACGCACTGATCAGGGAAGATCGGAACGCGTCCGATCAGGCAGCGCAAAATGAGGTGTGTATACTGTACGGGGCATGGTTGCTGGGCGAGGGCCGCAGCAACCTCGAGGACCTAAAGGGAGGATTGGTCCCGTCCTGGATCAGTAACAAGCACCTACAGGCGCTGCTACCCTTTCAGAACGCGCTCACCCCGTGCCAGCTCAGGTTAGCGTCGGAGGCATACCCTGTTCCCGTAGATTGTGGCCAGTCAAACCACACAGTCATGGGAATAGTGGTGCGGATGCCAGTGTTGGGCAAGACGACAAGGCCCGCACCAGTGTACAGGGTGGAGAACATTGGAGTCATTCAGGGGGGAGCCCATATTCGCTACGCAGCGGTCCCATCGCACGTCATCCGCTGGGAGCAGTCGATGACGGGCACTGACCTCTCGGGGTGTCGGAGCCGGGGAGCACATATCATATTGTGTCCTCAGCACTTGAATGCTTTTTCAGAACAGCAATGCGGGTTCAGGACTGCTGGCGCGAAGCCTATGAATTGTACCATGGAGGCAATGGCAGAGAGCCATGTGCCCCCACAGGTGGCATACATAGGGGGTGGTACCTATTGTGTTACCACGGCAGCGCAGTACTATCGACACGGACAGCACGGTTCGTGTCCGGTAAGAGGCAGCAGCTTCTGTTTTAAACCCAGGGCAGAGGTTCAAGTGGCACAGCAGCGAATTGTCCCCATTCCTGAACCCTCCACGGTTCACCTCACTGTACAGGAAAACTTCACTGACCTGCAGCGATTTGTAGCGCATTTCGGGTACGCCATTCCCCCTCTTCCCGAACATCTCACAACCCTGTTAAAGGCAGTCGCCGTGTCGCAAAGACATTTTTACACCCTGGAGCAAAAGACCGTAGAGATAGGGTCCGAAATATTGGACATCGTGATCCCACCATGGTGGGACCTGTTCACCAATATCGAGGTCCTGTCTTGGGTTAGGATAGCGTCACACGCATTAGTTGTGATACAAGCGGGTATAGTCTTATATTTGATATGCGTAAAATGTAAAAGAGGGCAGCACCTCAATAACCGAGTACATCAAGGGGAATGGAAAGACCGTTACGTGCGGGTGGGCGAGCAGGACCCAGCCGCAAGCTGCTAGGAAGACGTGCCCCCCTCCGCACCGAGTAGACTGTGATTTATATTGTCTTTTTTTTTTTTTTTTTTTTTTTAATTTGTATAAACTAGGTTTTTGTATTCGAATTTGTGAAGGAATGTAAAAAAAAATGTATCGTTTTACTGTTGTATTGTTTTCATGTCCTACATTGCAGCTGACACCAGTAGGAGGATGGCGGAGGCATCGGCCTGGGACAAGGTGTAGGTGTATATGTCCGATATGAAAATGTACATGTAATATAGTTTTGCCCGGGACACGGGCAGTAAAGATCAGCCTAAGAGATGGGGACTGTACGTTCGCAATGAAACACTAGTTTAGTTAAAACCTCAGGGGTCTGGATATGGAGAATCGGGAAAACATTGCTCAACCACTTTATTTAATTGATTCGATAAGCTGGGGTTATGCAAATCAACAGGAGGGACTGTAAGATTTGAGAAGTTTTCCCTCATTGAAAAGCAACGCAATACCAAAGAGCTGCAGTTTGGACATTTTAAACGGGAGACTGGGGCTGATAGCGGAGAAAGGCTGCGGTCAGATTAACAAAGGATGTCACAATCTGTGGGTCCTAAAATGGCCGCAGGACCTCGTGACCAGCCACAAAAGGTAAAAACCTTACATCCCAGTCTCGAGGTTTTCTGCAAAGCCATGGCCAGAACAAAGGATGGGTATTGGCCATGCAGAAACCTACGAAACCAGGTCGGAGTCCAGACACTGGGGCGCTGACATCGGCATACTCACAACGCCCCAAGCCGACCTAAATAGTTCATCTCAGTGAGAGGGCACATAGCCCATAGAAAACTACCTGGTAGGTGATGGGAAACCAGTTAACACCCATCACCTCACAATGAAATCCCAATTTACACCGTCTGGCCATCCCCGGTATCCCGGAACATAAGGCAGATCAGAAGATAAAACCTCATACATATCTTTTGAACAAAAGGATTCCAAGATCTGGCGGGAGATAGGACGGGTCAGGAACAGTATAACTGCCCACTACTTTGGGTGAAAAAGTTAAGACGGACAGGAGGCAAGAAGCGCAGAGAAAACCGGGTTCGAAGTCTGAAGTCAAGAAGAAAGTCGGAAAGAAGAACGGATGCGAGAGAGAGGAACAGGCATGCAACTCGAAAAGAAATACTGCAAAAACCGAACAGCCAGTAACCCCAGTAATAACCCCATGGTGAGCATGCACTTCAAATCCTACATATCCTGGACATAGTTTAGTGTAGAGAGGAGGGTGGTTGTGAATAAACGTTGGGTGTGTATTAAAAATAGGGTTTGGTCAAGGTTGCGATGCGTCGTGCGTTCCCCATCTGACAGTCGTGTATGTGTCTTGCAGAACTGTGTTTAAGAATTCATAAGTAAAAGGGTATTCGTGTATACGTTTTGTGTAACTGTGTGTTTCAAGAATTCAGCGAAGAAGGTATTCGGATATATGTCTCGTGGAACTGTGTGCTTTTAAGTTTTCAGCGAAAAGGGTATTCGGGTATATGTCTTGTGAACTGTGCGTTTTGTGATTAATAAATAAAAGATATTCATGTATTCGGGATGTGTATTATAGATATGTCTTATCGAACTGTATAATAAGTATTCATGGACAATAGTCCCAAGTGCTGAATAAAAGCCCTTTTCATTTAAACCCTGGTTTTGAAATCTGGTCTGGTTGAATTTTTTCTGCACTATAAGAGCTCCTGCATCTAAGCCCAGTGTCTAGAACCGTAAGGGGTGAGTGGGTCGAACCACTCACGGGGAACCAGTGTGCACGGCCTGGTCAAGGGATCAGAGCAAGGCACGGGGACCTTAGGTCGGGCGAAAGCTCGGCGCAGAAACCCCTTACAGGGCTTATGGGGAGAAGGCAGGAGAATGGGGCTAGGAGGGAGAGATAGATCAGCCATGATTGAACGATTGTGCAGATTTGATGGGCCGAATGGCCAAAATTTGCTCCTATCACTTATGACTGTCATATGTTGAAAGACTGGAGCGACTAGGCTTGTATACACTGGAATTTAGAAGGATGAGAGGGGATCTTATCGAAACATATAAGATTATTAAGGGGTTGGACACGTTAAAGGCAGGAAACATGTTCCCTATGTTGGGGGAGTCCAGAACAAGGGGCCACAGTTTAAGAATAAGGGGTAGGCCATTTAGAACTGAGATGAGGAAAAACTTTTTCAGTCAGAGAGTTGTGAATCTGTGGAATTCTCTGCCTCAGAAGGCAGTGGAGGCAAATTCTCTGAATGCATTCAAGAGAGAGCTAGATAGAGCTCTTAAGGATAGCGGAGTCAGGGGGTATGGGGAGAAGGCAGGAACGGGGTACTGATTGAGAATGATCAGCCATGATCACATTGAATGGCGGTGCTGGCTCGAAGGGCCGAATGGCCTCCTCCTGCACCTATTGTCTATTGTCTATTGTCTATTGACGCGGGGAGTTTCGATCGCCCCGACGCGAGGGCCTCGGACGGTCGGCAGCAGCGACTGCGGACGGTTCAACAGCCCCAACCGCGGGTGGACAAAGAGGACGACGATTGGACTTTATTACCTTCCATCACAGTGAGGAATGTGGAATCCGCTGTGGTGGATGGTCATGTTAAATTTTACTTCATGTGGCTGTGTGCCTTGCCTAGTACGGCTGTACTGTAAGTCACATTTCACTGTACCTTAATTGGTACATGTGACAATTAAACTGATCTTGATATCTTGAAATCTTGAAGTGAAGCTCCCAGATTTATCTGCGATAGTCACAGGCCACAGTCCGAACCTCCGCTGAACAGGTTCAGCAAAGTCCTGGGATGGCAGGACTTTCATATGAAGAAAGACTGGATAGACTCGGCTTGTACTCGCTGGAATTTAGAAGATTGAGGGGGAATCTTATAGAAACTTACAAAATTCTTAAGGGGTTGGACAGGCTAGATGCAGGAAGATTGTTCCCGATGTTGGGGAAGTCCAGAACAAGGGGTCATGGTTTAAGGATAAGGGGGAAGTCTTTTAGGACCGAGATGAGAACGTTTTTTTTCACACAGAGTGTTGAATCTGTGGAATTCTCTGCCACAGAAGGTAGTTGAGGCCAGTTCATTGGCTATATTTAAGAGGGAGTTAGATGTAGCCCTGGTGGCTAAAGGGATCAGGGGGTATGGAGAGAAGGCAGGTACAGGATACTGAGTTGGATGATCAGCCATGATCATATTGAATGGCGGTGCAGGCTCGAAGGGCCGAATGGCCTACTCCTGCACATATTTTCTATGTTTCTATGTTTCTAAGAACAAGTTTGGTTCAAGAAGAGCTTCATCCGATCAACCACCTCGCGCTTGAACACTGCACAACACTAACTCTGAGAGGATATACAAGGAACTGCAGATGTTGGTTTACACGAAAAGACACTAAGTGCTGGAGTAACTGCGGGCGTCATCTCTAGAGGACGTGGATCGGTGACGTTTCGGGTCGGGACCCTTCTTCAGACTGCCAAAGCTATGAGCCATGGACTGTCTCTTTCGCAGTAAGGTCTTTAGGATTTTTTTTCACGGGTATTGGGGTTATTAATTATTGAATTTTTGTTTATTATATATCTATAACTATTGTGTTAACGGATCTGTTGTGGAGCTGCAAGTGAGAATTTCATCATTCCATCGTTAGTACTAATGACAACTAAACACTCTTGACTCTTGCACGCTGCATTTTGTGACCTTAATCCATGCATCTTGTTCACATAGCTGATACAGTACCCATTTTACTTATCAACTTGCTCTCCCACCTTTTAAGGCATCCAAAGACACCAATGTCCCTCAGCTCATCCACACCTTTCCAAGTGGTGCTGTTTATAGTTAGCTGGCTTTCCACGCTAATCCCCGCAGAGTGCTTCCATTCACACATCTCTGCGCTGAACTCCAGCGGCCTCACTTCTGTCCTTTTCACAGTCCGTCATGACGCCCATACCCAGACACATGGAAACATGTCATGAAGTCTGTGTACATACTGGGAGTTGCTGCCTCGCAGCGCCGGAGACCCGGGTTCCATCCCGACTGCGGGCGCCGTCTGTACGGAGTTCGTACGTTCTTCCCGTGACCCACGTGGGTTTTCTCCGAGATCTCCGGTTTCCTCCCACACTCCAAAGACGCGCAGGTTTGTAGGTTAATCGGCTTGGTGTGAATGTAATTTGTCCCTGGTGGGCGTATGATAGTGTTAGTGTGTGGGGATCGCTGATCGGCGCGGACTCGGTGGGCCGAAGGGCCTGTTTCCACGCTGTATCTCTAAACTAAACTAAACTAATATAATTAACAATATCATTCTCCTACGTGGTGGTTTATTGGCAAGGAAGGAGTCAAAGTCTGCATCGTGGTTAGAGGTCGCCTGTACGGAGTTTGTACGTTCTCCCCGTGACCCGTGTGGGTTTTCTCCGGGCGCTCCGGTTTCCTCCCACACTCCAAAGACGCGTGGGTTTTTTTAGGTTAATTGGCCTCGATAAAAAAATTGTCGCTTGTGAGTAGAGTAGTGCTAGTAATCATTGGTCGGCACGGACTCGATGGGCCGAAAGGACCTGTTTCTGCACTGTACCTCGAAACTATACTAAACTAAGAGATGCACAGAGAAGAATCATGAAAGTGGTTCCCTGAGAAAGGAGATGAGGAGGAATTTCTTTAGCCAGAGGGCAGTGAATCTGTGGGATTCTTTGCCACAGACGGCTGTGGAGGCTAAGTCAGTGGATATTTTTTAAAGCATAGATGACAGGTTCTTGACTAGTAATGGTGTCACGGATTATGGGAAGAAGGCAGGAGAATGGGGTCAAGAGGGAGAGATAGATCAGCCATGATTGAATGGTGGAGTAGACTTGATGGGCCGAATGGCCTAATTCTGCTCCGATGGCTGATGAACTGATGACGTGTGTATAGATACACAAAGAACTGTCTACATACGTCCAGTTGGGGTTGGAAGTGCATTATTAATACCGTTTTATATTCAATATTGTGCTGCACATCTTTAAGTTCAAGGCCCGCAAGCCATCTTGAGTGGGAAAGTATCCAGTGCAGATAGTTAAGCACAGTTTCTATTATTTAGTGAAAAAAAACATCGCCTGAGAGAGAAGTTTTAAAATTCACGTTATGGAGTTTGAACTTGTGACTGTATGCCAGCCCCAAAATTACATCAAAAGAAAATGCTTGCGATGTGAAGCATTGGAGAGGGTGTTGTTAGCCAGTCAGGGCCGCACTGAGGGTTTCACGGTGTGCTGGTAGGACAACTGGCATGTCCAAGCTGCTATTTCCGTCTCAGCAAAAACACTCACGGTGTTGAAGGTCACAAATGTCAGAGCTCAGAGCACCAGCGCAAAGGTATTTCAGGACTTCACAACCACAGCGTCCTTAAAAAAGCAGAGACACGAGGAACTACAGACGCTGGTTTACAACAAAAAGACACAGAGTGCTGGAGTAACTCAGCGGGTCAGGCAGCATCTGTGGAGAACGTGGATAGGTGACGTTTCACAGTGTGCTGGAGTAACTCAGCGGGTCAGGCAGCATCTGTGGAGAACATGGATAGGTGACATTTCACAGGGTGCTGGAGTAACTCAGCGGGTCAGGCAGCGTCTCTGGAGAACGTGGATAGGTGATGTATGATAACCAATGTAACGTGTGGGTTTTCTCCAGGTGCTCTGGTTTCCTCCCACACTCCAAAGACGTAAAGGTTTGTAGGCAAATTGGCTTTGTAAACTGTAAATGCCTCTAGTGTAGGATAGTGTTAGCGTACGGGGTGATCCTGGTCGGTGCGGACTCGGTGGGCTGAAGGGCCTGTTTCCGTGCTGTATCTCTAAAGTCTAAAGACTAAAACACCACACTGATACTGAAGCCAGAGTGATACTTTTGGCCCTAGCTGTCAAACAGATGGTGTTCTTAGTAGTTTTTATTTCGTTTTAGAGGTACAGTGCAGAAATGGTCCCTTCGGCCCACCAAGTGTGTGCAGGATAGTGTTAGTGTGCGGGGATCGCTGGTCGGCAAGGACTCGGTGAGCCGAAGGGCCCGTTTCATATCCCGCGCTGTATCTCCAAACTAAACTAAACTAGTTCTATCCCATACGCCCTAGGGACAATTTACAGAAGCCAATTAACCTACAAACCTGGACGTCTCTGGAGTGTGGGAGGAAACCGGAGCTCCCGGAGAAAACCCACGCGGGTCATGGGGAGAACGTACAAACTCCATACAGACAGCGCCCGAGGTCAGGATCGAACCGGTGTCCCTGGCGCTGTGAGGCAGCAACTCTACCGCTGCGCCACCGTGCCGCCCACATTTGTTATTGGTGTTGGTTCATTAGAGTCAGGTGCACCGAGACAGAGTGAAAAGCTTTCTTGTTGATGGTCCTGGTTTCATTGTCGGTCTTTAGGGCTGGGAGTATTTTGCCTCAAAATGGCTGGCTCTATAATCACTGCACAAAAATCAGCGTGGAAAATGAGAATCAGACGCCAATCCATGTTTATTTTGACATACATTCTAACCGTGAGTTCAAAGCGATTTCCAGAGTGTGAGACTGAAAGCTAATTTTGAGTAAACACAGATGGTGTAATTTGTTCAGTGAGCCAAGTTCGGAGTGCCAGGCAGTGAATATATAAATAAACACTGGCTGGTGTTGGAGTAGTACTTAAGTGGCCAGTTAGCAGTTATGTAAAAGTACTTCAGCCAACTGGAAACTCCCCATGAAACTAAAGTGTAGCCGGGGCGGCACGGTGGCGCAGCGGTAGAGTTGCTGCCTCAAAGGGCCAGACAATTGGGTTCCATCCTGACCTCGAATGCTGTCTGTATGGAGTTTGCACGTTCAATTGACATTCCTCTCAATGTCAGCAAAACTGAAGAGATGATCGTGGGCTGCAGGAGACAGCAGGGGAGTGGACACCTCCCCATCCACATCGGTGATGCTGAGGTTGAAAGGGTCAGCAGCTTTAAGTTCCTCGGTGTGCACATCACTGAGGAGTTCATAACAAGAGGAGTTGAGTCTAGGAGCAAAGAGGTCCTTCTACAGTTGTACAGGGCCCTAGTGAGACCACACCTGGAGTATTGTGTGCAGTTTTGGTCTCCAAATTTGAGGAAGGATATTCTTGCTATTGAGGGCGTGCAGCGTAGGTTTACTGGGTTAATTCCCGGAATGGCGGGACTGTCATATGTTGAAAGACTGGAGCGACTAGGCTTGTATACACTGGAATTGAGAAGGATGAGAGGAGATCTTACGAAACGTATAAGATTATTAAGGGGTTGGACATGTTAGAGGCAGGAAACATGTTCCCAAATGTTGGGGGAGTCCAGAACAAGGGGCCACAGTTTAAGAATAAGGGGTAGACCATTTAGAACGGAGATGAGGAAAAACTTTTTCAGTCAGAGAGTTGTGAATCTGTGGAGTTCTCTGCCTCAGAAGGCAGTGGAGGCCAATTCTCTGAATGCATTCAAGAGAGAGCTGGATAGAGCTCTTAAGGATAGCGGAGTCAGGGGGTATGGGGAGAAGGCAGGAACGGGGTACTTTTGAGAATGATCAGCCATGATCACATTGAATGGCGGTGCTGGCTCGAAGGGCCGAATGGCCTCCTCCTGCACCTATTGTCTATGGTCTATTGACCTTTCCTGGACACTGCACACGGACACAATAACACAGAAGGCCCACCAGCGGCTCTTTTTCCTGAGAAGACTGAGGAAGTTTGGCATGAACGCCAGCAACCTCACAAACGTCTACAGATGCACCATCGAGAGCCTGCTGACGGGCGGCATTACAGTCTGGTACGGGAACTGTTCTGCCCACGGCCACAAATCACTACAGAGAGTGTTGAAGACAGCACAGCACATCACCGGCAACTGTCTCCCAGCCATTCAGGACATTCTCTACCGGCGGTGCCTGCGGAAGGCACGCAGCATCATCAAGGGCCACAGCCACCCAGCACGCAGGCTGTTCTCCTTGTTACCGTCAGGCAGACGATACAGGAGTATGGTTGCACGTACCACCAGACCTAAGAACAGTTTCTACCATCAGGCCATCAGGCTTCTGAACTCATAAACACATTTCACATCATACATGTTGATTGTTTTTAATATTGTCTTTTAACCTATTTTTAATATTGTCTTTTTACATTACTAATGTCATTTTTTACCTTATTTATCCTTGGAATATTACTACTGAGGTGACCCGTTGTCTTGTCAAATACATTTCATTGTACCGTTGACCCTGTGCCAACCTACATATGACACATAAAATTATTATTATATTATTATTATTATTCTCCCCGTGACCTGTGTGGGTTTTAGACAATAGACAATAGGTGCAGGAGGAGGCCATTCGGCCGTTCGAGCCAGCACTGCCATTCAATGTGATCATGGCTGATCATTCTCAATCAGTATCCCATTCCTGCCTTCTCCCCATACCCCCTGATTCCGCTATCCTTAAGAGCTCTATCTAGCTCTCTCTTGAATGCATTCAGAGAATTGGCCTCCACTGCCTTCTGAGGCAGAGAATTCCACAGATTCACAACTCTCTGACTGAAAAAGTTTTTCCTCATCTCAGTTCTAAATGGCCTACCCCTTATTCTTAAACTGTGGCCCTGGTTCTGGACTCCCCCAACATTGGGAACATGTTTCCCGCCTCTAACGTGTCCAACCCCTTAATAATCTTATACGTTTCGATAAGATCCCTGGTTGCTCCACTTTTACCCCCCACACCAAAGTCGTACAGGCTTGTAGGTTAATTTGCTTTGGTACAAAATTGTAAATTGTCCCCAGTGTGAAAAAGACTCTGTGCATCTACCTGCGAGGAATAGATCGGACAGATGCACAGAGTCTCTTGCCCAGAGTAGGGGAATCGGGGACCAGAGGACATAGGTTAAAGGTGAAGGGGAAATGATTTAATAGGAATCTGAGGGCTAACTTTTTCACACAGAGGGTGGTGGGTGTATGGAACGAGCTGCCAGAGGAGGTAGTTGAGGCTGGGACTACCCCATCGTTTAAGAAACAGTTAGACAGGTACATGGACAGGATGGGTTTGGCAGGATATGGACCAAGCGCAGGCAAGTGGGACTAGTGTAGCTGGGACATTGTTGGCCGGTGTGGGCGAGTTGGGCCGAAGGGCCTGTTTCTACACTGTATCACTCTATGACTCTGTGACTCTATGTGTGTGTGTTGGACAGTGCTAGTGTACAGGGTGATTGCTGGTTGGCGCGGACTCGGTGGGCCGAAGGGCCTGTTTCGACATTGTATCTCTAAAGTTTAAATGAGTGAAATGTGAACCTAGAGGAGAGGATATCAGTGTAAGGGGGTGAACGAATCTCGGAAGGCATGGATAGGCGATGTTTCATGTCTTGTCTCTGTCACCTGCCCCTCACCTGCCCCTCATCTCAGCTCCATTTAACCCAGGTGTCATTTTACCTGCACCTGTTCCAGGTGGGACTGCCTTGTAGGTGATGGGATGTTCATAATTTCAAAGTTCTAGGAGCAGAATTAGGCCATTCGGCCCATCAAGTCTACTCCGCCATTCAATCACGGCTGACCTATCTCTCCCTCCTAACCCCATTCTCCTGCTTTCTCCCCATAACCTCTGACACCCGCACTATTTAATTGTATTTATGTATTTATTTGTTTTTGCATTTATTGCATATATGTTTGTACGCACCGTCAGGATTGGCTATTTTTTAATTTCGTTGTACTCGTTGCAATGACAATAAATGAATATTATTATTATTATTATTATTATTATTATTAATCAGGAATCTATCTATCTCTGCCTTAAAAATATCCACTGACTTGGCCTCCACAGCCATCTGTGACAAAGAATTCCACAGATTCACCACCCGCTGACGAAAGAAATTCCTCCTCATCCCCTATCTAAAGGTACGTCCTTTTATTCTGAAGATAAGACCTCTGGTCTGAGTAGGATTGGCAACTTCCTCACTCCCAAATATGGGACAAAACGTGATGTCACCACCCGCGCCCCACGTGACCTCACCCAGCCAGCGGCCACGTGCTCCCGCTCCACCAACGGCAGCCGCCCGGGCTGGGTGGCGGGTTGCTACGCAATCTCCATTTGGCGAACACACTCGGCCCCGCTCCCCGAACACACTCCGTTAGCCTACAGCGTCCGGGCCTACAGCGTCCTGGCCTACAGCATCCGGGCCTACAGCATCCAGGCCTGCTGTAATGGGGCCTACAGCATCTGGGCCTACAACCTCCGGGCCTTCAGTAACGGGGCCTACAGTGCCTGGGCCTACAGTGTCCGAGCCTACAGTGTCCGGGCCTACAGTGTCCGGGCCTACAGCGTCCGGGCCTACAGCGTCCGGGCCTACAGCGTCCGGGCCTACAGTAACGGGGCCTACAGTGCCTGGGCCTACAGTGTCCGGGCCTACAGCGCCCCCAGACCTAATCAGGGATAAGGGTGGTCCCGTAAGGGGACAAACCAATTTAGCCCAATATACGGGATGTCCCGGCTAATACGGGACAGTTGGCAACCCTAGATCTGAGTCTCTCCCACTGGTGGAAAAATCCTCTCCAAAGTTGTGGGAGGGCTGGCAGCCGAAAAAATAATCTGAAAATCTACAATAGTTTCGTTCCCTGGCTTTGTCGGGCATGTAAATATCAATTTCTTTATCGATACTAAAATCCAGCCCATTAGTGTAATCCGCAATAACCAGAAAGAGGCCTTTTCTAATCCTCTAAACTAGGCACGTCTAAATGTCCACATACAAAAGTTTACATTTTGCAAAGGATAATAAAAACTTGCAAAGGATAATAAAAACAGGGCCATCAAAAGCAATTAGCCAAAGATCACAATGGGGATGGTGCTTTTCTAAAGGACTTTCATAAATACCACTGCAATGCACACAGAAACATTATGTTTCATTCCAATGTTCAATTTATATTAATCCACCAGTGGAAATTTTGAAAAGGATAATAATACTCATAAAGCTCCTCTGTGTCGGAACCGGCAGGTATTTGGGAGTGTCTCTCCTCTTTGAATAGTTTTGTCATTTAAAGCTTAGAAATGCCAGTGTGGAATTTGGTCATTTTCAATGTAGTTTCTTCAGACGTGCAGGAATGAACTGCAGATGCTGGTTTACACTGAAGATAGACAGCAAAATGCTGGAGTAACTCAGCGGATGGATGACGTTTCAGGTCTGAAGAAGGTTCAGCTTAGTTCATTGCCACGTGTACAGTGAAAAGCTTTTGTTGCGTGCTAACCAGTCAGCGGAAAGACAAAACGTGATTACAATCGAGCCGTTTACAGTGTACAGATACATGATAAGGGAATAATTCTGCACCTAAAAACGAACATGACATAGGAGCAGAATTAGGCCATTCGGCCCATCAGGTCTACTCCGCCATTCAATCATGGCTGGTCTATTTTTCCATCTCAACCCCCTTCACCCACTCACAATCTTTGATGCCCTTACTAATTAAGACCTGTCACCCTCTGCTTTAAGAACATCCAATTCCTCCAGCAGTTTGTGTTTTGCTCATGATTCCAGCAAAACGGGCGGCTGCCTTACAGCGAATGCAGCGCCGGAGACTCAGGTTCGATCCTGACCACGGGCGCCGCCTGTACGGAGTTTGTACGTTCTCCCCGTGACCTGCGTGGGTTTTCTCCGAGATCTTCGGTTTTCCCCCCACACTCCAAAGACGTACAGGTATGTAGGTTAATTGACTGGGTAAATGTAAAAATTGTCCCTAGTGGGTGTAGGATAGTGTTAATGTGCAGGGATCGCTGGGCGGCGCGGACTTGGTGGGCCGAAGGGCCTGTTTCCGCGCTGTATCTCTAAAAAATTGCATGTCCTGAACAGCTATTTACCTCTTTGGAGACCCTCGGACTATCTGTGATCTGACTTTACTGGCTTTACCTTGCATTAAACGTCATTCCCTTTATCCTGCATCTGTTCACTGCGAACGGCTCGATTGTAATCGTGTACGGTCTTTCCGCTGACTGGTGCGCGTGACAACAAACTCAACTCAAACTCTTGTGTCTCCAAATTAAGGCTAGATATCGATTCCCAACGATCTTTCCGCTGCTCTCTGTGGTAAAATCAGAACGATTGTGGAACCCTCTCCATTTAGACAGTGGACTATTTTGGAATTCCTGCCTGCATTTGGAACTCCATCATCCTAAACCATCCGCCACGCCACTCCTGCCACTCATGCAGCTATGGTATGTGGCAGCTAAAAATACAGCAGCAGAAAATCGCAAGGATTATTTGACAGCACCTCCCAAATACACAACTGTGGATGTACTTAGCATGAGCATAACACCACCAGCTGAAGAAGGGTCTCGACCCGAAACGTCGTCCATTCCTTCTCTCCCGAGATGCTGCCTGACCTACTCAGTTACTCCAGCATTTTGTGAATAAATACCTTTGATTTGTACCAGCATCTGCAGTTATTTTCTTATAACAGCACCAGCTTCTCGTTTTCACCCTACAAACAGCTAACAACGGCCTGCTTCCTTCATCGTGTTATTTTGTTGCATATCTTTCATTCATTTGTTCTTTATCTCTCCACATCACCGTCTGTATCACTCGTTTCCCTTATCCCCTGACTTCAGTCTGAAGAATGGTCTCGACGCAAAACGTCACCCATTCCTTCTCTCCAGAGGTGCTGCCTGACCTGCTGAGTTACTCCAGCCCCTTTCTCAGCAACGCCACATAATCCATCGCCCTTTCCAAAAGCCTTCTTAATCGCCACCATTGCATCTGTCGTAACCACCACCCCCGCCCGGTTCCAGGCACCCACTACCCTCTGTGTAAAAACACCTGGTCAGCACATCACGGCTAGGGTTGCCAACTGCCCCGTATTAGCCGGGACATCCCGTATTTTGGGCAAACTTGGATTGTCCCATACGGGACCACCCTTGTCCCGCATTAGGCCCAGGGGTCGCTGTAGGCCCGGACGATGTAGGCCCGGACGCTATAGGTCTGGACATTGTAGGTCCGAACAGTGTAGATCCGGACAGTGTAGGCCCGGACAGTGTAGGTCCGAACAGTGTAGGCCCGGACACTGTAGGCCTGGACCCTGTAGGTCCGAACAGTTTAGGTCCGGACACTGTAGACCCGGACAATGTAGGCCCGTACGCTGTAGGCCCGGACGCTGAAGGCCCGGACACTGTAGGCCCGGACACAGTAGGCCCGGACACTGAAGGCCCGGACACTGTAGGCCCGGACACTGTAGGCCCGGACACTGTAGGTCTGGATACTGTATGTCTGGACACTGTAGGCCCGGACACTGTAGGCCCGGACACTGTAGGTCCGGACTGCGTAGGCCCGGAGGACCAGGCGTCAACTAATAGAGGTTGCGTAACAACCTGCCTCCCGGCCCAGGCGGCCGCCATTGGTGGAGCGGGAGCACGTGGCCTCTGGCTGGGTGACGTCACCTTGTCCCGTATTTGTGAGTGAGATAGTGGGCAACCCTACCTAATATTGAATATCCAAGTTACTGCTGGGACCACTACTTCATTTCCACATTACTCAGATCTCAGCCGGAGCAGTAATGTATTCATTTGAATCACTTGGAGTTAACGACTTGTCTCAACAAACTATCCTTTCTTTCCCCCCCCCTCCCCCTCCCCCTCCCCCTCCCCACCCCTTTCTCCCCTGCCCCCTTCATCGAAACCTCATTCTTTTAGCGTGTCAAAGCACAGAACAGTGAGGGTCGGACAGCAAACACAGTGGACAAACAATGCTACTAAAGGCCCTGCCACCAAGAGGAGATGCATTGAGATAAATCGTGAATTAAGAATTACGATATAAACTAGATATAAAAAAGATTGAAGATGTTTCATCAACACCATTTTTGTTGTGACATAAAGCTACACTTCCCAAATAAAATCCATTCATGAATAAAATATTTGTGGAATTCTCTGCCACAGAGGGCAGTGGAGGCCGAAACACTGGATGAATTTAAAAGAGAGTTAGATAGAGCTCTAGGGGCTAGCGGAATCAAGGAATATGGGGAGAAGGCAGGCATGGGTTACTGATTGTGGATGATCATCCACGATCACAATGAATGGCGGTGCGTACAGGCTCCAAGGGCCGAATGGCCTCCTCCTGCACCTATTTTCTATGTTTCTATAAGACTGATTTTGATTGCAGAGGGTATCAGCTGAAAGCAATGAACTGCTGATCTGCTGAAGGAAGCCATCTGCGATGTTAGATGCTGAAGAATATTTTAATAATAGTGCACACAGATACATCTCGAGTGAATATCTATGACATTTCTCCTTTACTAAATTAGTCACTCAATAAGACTGCATGAAATAGTCGCTGATAAATATATAGGCCTGATAATCAGTAATACATCAATATGTAAATAGAAAATCACAAGTAATGAAGTGGAAGATTCTGACTCAATGACTTCAAATAACGTTGCTATTTATTTTTAAATGTTTCAGTGGACCAGACCTGTTGGTTTCAGGAGTTTCAGACCTGTCAGTAAGACAGTAATGTGTAGGATGGAACTGCAGATGCAGGTTAGAACTGAAGATAGGCACAAAGTGCTGGAGTAACTCAGCGGGACAGGCAGCATCTCTGGAGAGAAGGAATGGGTGACGTTTCGGGTCGAGACCCTTCTTCAGACAGTACTTCAGACCTGTTCAGCAAGTTTGGAAAAGACTGGGCTTGTATTCACTGGAGTTTAGAAGGATGAGAGGGGGATCTTATAGAGACGTACAAAATTATAAAAGGACTGGACATGCTCGATGCAGGAAAAATGTTCCCAAAGTTGGGGGAGTCCAGAACCCCACCCCCACCCCACACACCCCCACACACCCCCACCCCACACACCCCCACACACCCCCACACATCCCCACACACCCCCACACACACACCAACACCCCCCCACACACACCCACACACCCACCCCCACCCCACACACCCCCACCCCACACACACCCACACACCCCCACACACCCCCACACCCCCCACACACACCCACACCCCCACACACCCCCACCCCCACCCCCACACACACCCCCACACACATCCCCCACCCCCCCACACACACACCCACACACACGCACCCCCCACACACACCTCCACCCTCCCACACACACCCCCACACACCCCCACACACCCCCACACACACCCCCACACACACCACACACCCCCACCCCCACACACCCCCCCACCCCCACCCCCACATACACCCACCCCCACACACCCCCACACACCCCCACCCCCACCCCCACACACACCCCCACACACCCACACACCCCCACACACCCCCACACACACCCCCACCCCCACACACCCCCACCCCCACCCCCACACACCCCCACCCCCACACAACCCCACCCCCACACACCCCCACCCCCACACACCCCCACACACACACACCCCCACACACACACACCCCCACACACCCCCACACACACCCCCACCCACCCCCACACACACCCCCCCACACCCCCACACACCCCCACACACACACACCCCCACCCACCCCCACACACCCCCCCACACCCCCACACACCCTGGCCCTAGCAGCGGGCCCCACAGACGAAGGGGCCATTGGCCGCGTGCTCCGTTGACCCCTAAGGCTCCGGCCTCACTTTCTCCGCGCGGCCGGCCGGGAAGCGTCCATTGCCCGGCAACGGTTCACCCTCTTCAAGCACGTCTCTCTTCAGCAGCTGGATTAACAGATGTGATGCAGACGGGAACTTCCAGCCAAGTGAACGACTAAACAACGTCGGCAGGAACTGGCTTTGAAGCTCCAGTAAAGTGGAGGGAAAATACCAGAGGGAAATTATGTAAGAGCACAATTATTCCACGGCTTTCTGAAAAATTCCTCTCTGGGTTTCTCTTTGGCTGAGGAGGAGTGGCCCTGGTGAGGTATGGAATATCACGAGGGGCATGGACAGAGTGGACACTCAATGGACAATAGACAATAGACAATAGACAATAGACAATAGACAATAGACAATAGACAATAGACAATAGACAATAGACAATAGACAATAGACAATAGACAATAGGTGCAGTCTTTTCCCCAGGAGCGAGGATTCTAAAACTAGAGGGCACAGGCTTATGGCAAGAAGCGAGAGATTTAAGAGGTGTCGCAGTGACAACTTGTCCACTGAAGAGTCTGAAGAAGGGTCTCGACCCGAAACGTCACCCATTCCTTCTCTCCTGAGATGCTGCCTGACCCGCTGAGTTACTCCAGCATTTTGTGAATAAATACCTTTGATTTGTACCAGCATCTGCAGTTATTTTCTTACACTACTTTTCCACTCAGAGGGCGGTCGGAATATTTTGTTTAGTTTTTGTTTTTAGTTAAGAGGCACAGCGCGGAAACAGGCCCTTTCGGCCCACCGGGTCCACGCCGACCAGCCTAAAGACGTGTGGGTTTGTAGGTGAATTACAGTATCCCCTGTAAAAAAATCTGTCCCTAGTGTGTAAGGACTGGATGCAAAAATGTGGATCACAGAACTAGTGATCAACTGTCCCGTATTAGCCGGGACATCCCGGACTTTGGGCTAAATTGGTTTGTCCCGTACGGGACCGCCCTTGTCCCGTATTAGGACCGGGGCGCGCTGTAGGCCCGGACACTGTAGGCCCGGACGCTTTAGGCACGGACACTGTAGGCCCGGACGCTGTAGGCCCAGATGCTATAGGCCCGGACGCTGTAGGCCCGGACACTGTAGGCCCGGACGCTGTAGGCCCAGATGCTGTAGGCCCGGACTCTGTAGGCCTGGACGCTGTAGGTCTGAATGTTGTAGGTCCGGACAGTGTAGGTCCGTCCGGACAGTGTTGGTCCAGACAGTATAGGCCCGGAGGCCCGTGCACCACCTAATGAAGGCTGCGTAGCAACCCGCTTCCCAGCCCGGGCGGCCGCCATTGGTGGAGCGGGAGCACATGGCCGCTGGCTGGGTGAGGCCACATGGGGCGTGGGGCGGTGACATCACCTTGTCCCTTATTGGGGAGTGAAATAGTTGGCCCTAATGAGGATATATACAAAACGCTGGAATATAACTCAGCAGGACAGGCAGAAACTCTGGAGAGAAGGAATGGGTGGCTTTTTCGTGTTGAGACCCTTCTTCTGAATGAGTTGTGATCGATGGTCAGCGTGGACTCGATGGGCCGAAGGGCCTATTTCCATGCTGTATCTCTTAGAGATAAAACGTTCCTCGGTACACATGACAATAATAAGCCTCGCCCTTCCTGGGCTTGAACTATCGCTCGGAACCTGAGACAACGAAGTTCTCAGTCAACCAAAATACTCACATATTCCGAATACCCACCGAGTGAGAAAGTCGCATTTTTGGTTTATTTGAAAAAAATTGTACTTCTCCGTCATTTTTCTCCCGAAGATAGAGAGACACAAAAAGCTGGAGTAGCTCAGCGGGACAGGCAGCATCTCCGGAGAGAAGGAATGGGTGACGTTCAGCAGAACAGGAAGAAGGGTCTCGACCCGCAACGTCACCCCATTCCTTCTCTCCAGAGATGGACGCTGCCTGTCCCGCTGAGTTACGACCAGCTTTTTGTGTCCATCTCCGGTTTCAACCAGCATCTGCAGTTCCTCACTGCCGACACTGTCCTTTTAACTGCCCCCCCATCCCCCCCCCCCCCCCCCCCACCCCCCTCTCTCTGCTGAGTTCTGTGGCCATTTGCTGTCTCCAATCTCTCTCATCATCCATTGCCTCGGCTCATCTGCAATCCATCTGCTGGCGAAGGAAACGTGCTTGGGGCAGACAGACCACGGCAGTGACACGGATGAACTAGAGGAATTCTATCGTGAAGTCCTACGGGAATGGCTGGCGTCAGTATAGGAAGCAGATGAAACACTTAGACATTCAGTGAGAGTAAACAAGGGGATTAAACTGATGAGCTAAACTCTACCGAGGGATGACGGTTTGGTTTACTGGCTTTACACTTCTGCTCCGATTGTTAGAATTGAGAAGGAGTGCACTGTCGTAAAACAATACTTTTAGTTTAGTTGAGAGATACAGCGCGGAAACAGGCCCTCTGGCCCACCGAGTCCGCGCCGACCAGCGATCCCCGCACACTAACACTGTCCCAGAAGCCAATTAACCTACAAACACTTTCGTCTTTGGAGTGTGGGAGGAAACTGGAGCACCCGGAGAAAACCCACGCAGGTCACGGGGAGAACGTACAAACTGTAGAAACATAGAAACATAGAAAATAGGTGCAGGAGGAGGCCATTTGGCCCTTCGAGCCAGCACCGCCATTCAATGCGATCATGGCTGATCACTCTCAATCAGTACCCCGTTCCTGCCTTCTCCCCATACCCCCTCACTCCGCTATCCTTAAGAGCTCTATCCAGCTCTCTCTTGAAAGCATCCAACGAACTGGCCTCCACTGCCTTCTGAGGCAGAGAATTCCACACCTTCACCACTCTCTGACTGAAAAAGTTCTTCCTCATCTCCGTTCTAAATGGCCTACCCCTTATTCTTAAACTGTGGCCCCTTGTTCTGGACTCCCCCAACATTGGGAACATGTTTCCTGCCTCTAATGTGTCCAATCCCCTAATTATCTTATATGTTTCAATATATGTTTCAAGATCCCCCCTCATCCTTCTAAATTCCAGTGTATACAAGCCCAATCGCTCCAGCCTTTCAACATACGACAGTCCCGCCATTCCGGGAATTAACCTAGTGAACCTACGCTGCACGCCCTCCATAGCAAGAATATCCTTCCTCAAATTTGGAGACCAAAACTGCACACAGTACTCCAGGTGCGGTCTCACCAGGGCCCTGTACAACTGCAGAAGGACCTCTTTGCTCCTATACTCAACTCCTCTTGTTATGAAGGCCAACATTCCATGGCTGATCATCCACAATCAGTAACCCGTGCCTGCCTTCTCCCCATATCCCTTGATTCTGCTAGCCCCTAGAGCTCTATCTAACTCTCATTTAAATTCATCCAGTGAATTGGCCTCCACTGCCCTCTGTGGCAGAGAATTCCACAAATTCACAACTCCCTGGGTGAAAAAGTTTCTTCTCACCTCAGTTTTAAATGGCCTCCCCTTTATTCTTAGACTGTGTGGCCCCTGGTTCTGGACTCCCCCAACACTGGGAACATTACAGGGGGACCATTTGAATATCTCTTGAGAATTGTCAGGCCCATAGAAGATAGAATAGTAGATAGACGCAAGATGCTGGAGTAAGATGCGGGTCAGGGTTCCATCCCAACTACGTCTGTACGGAGTTTGTACGTTCTCCCTGTGGCCTGCGTGGGTTTTCTCCGAGATCTTCGGTTTGCTCCCGCACTCCAAAGACGTGCAGGTTTGTAGGTTAATTGGCTTGGGTATCAGTGTAAATCGTCCCTGGTGGTATGCAGGATAGCGTTACTGTGCGGGGATCGCTGGGCGGTGGCGGACCCGGTGGGCCGAAGGGCCTGTTTCCGCGCTGTGTCTCTAAACTAAACCACGTGCCTGTCCCAAAGCCTCTTAAACACCACGATCGTATCTGCCTCCACCACTACCCCTGGCAGCGCGTTCCAGGCCCCCACCACCCTCTGTGTAAAAAACACGCCCCCCACATCTCCTTTAAACTTTGTCCCTCTCACCTCAAAGCTATGCCCTCCAGTCTTTGACATCTCCACTCTGGGAAAGAAAGTTCTGACGGTCCATCTTATTTAGGTCCATAATTTTATACAGTCCTAACAGGTCTACTCTCAACTGCATACACAGTACACAGAGAAAGCAATCCGTGTTCGTCCAACCTCTCCTTATTGCTAATATTCTCCAATCCAGGCGGTGTTCCAGTAAACCTGCCTCCTCTCCAAAGCCTCAGCATCCTTTCTGTAATAGAAACATGGAAAACAGGTGCAGGAGGAGGAAACAGGCCCTTCGGTCCAACTTGCCCACGCCAACCAACATGTCCCAGTTACACTAGTCCCACCAGCCTGCGTTTGGCCCATATCCCTCCAAACCAGTCCTGTCGATGTAATCCTGCCTAAATGTTTCTGAAACATTGCAATAGTACCTGCCTTAACTACCTCCAATGGCAGCTTGTTCTCTTTGTATAAAAAAAGTTACCCAGTAGGCCGGGACGCTGTAGGCCCGGACGCTGTAGGTCAGGACGCTGTAGGCCCGGATGCTGTAGGCCCGGACGCTGTAGGCCCAGACGCTGTAGGTCCGGACGCTGTAGGCCGGACACTGTAGGCCCGGACACTGTAGGCCCGGACACTGTAGGCCCGGACACTGTAGGCCCGGACGCTGTAGGCCGGACACTGTAGGCCGGACACTGTAGGCCCGGACACTGTAGGCCCGGACACTGTAGGCCCGGACACTGTAGGCCCGGACACTGTAGGCCCGGACGCTGTAGGTCCGGACACTGTAGGCCAGACACTGTAGGCCCGGACGCTGTAGGTCCGGACGGTGTAGGCCCAGGCGCCGCCTAGCAACCGGGCCTCCTGGCCCGGGCGGCCGCCATTGGTGGAGCAGGAGCACATGGCCGCTGGCTGGGTGAGGTTACGTGGGGCACGGGGCATGTATTTGGGAGTGAGGAAGTTGTCATCCCTAGTGCTGTATGACTACCTCTTAATTCCAAAGATCATTTTATTATTTTCCTGTGTTAATCCATCTTCAATCAGCAGTAAATCTCTTGAGTGCAGCTCATATTTTTTAAACTTCTTACTTTAATCTGATTGGAACCAATGGAGCATTGAACAGTACAGCACAGGAACGGGCCCTTCGGCCCACGATGACCCTGTTGAACCTGATGCCAAAATAAACTAACCTCCTCTGCCTGCACATGATCCATATCCCTGCATATCCATGTACCATTCCACAGGTCTCTTAAATGCCACTATCGTATCTGCCTCCACCACCACCCCAGGCCCACCACCCTTTATGTTAAAAATGAATGTACATATCTCCTTTAAACTTTGCTCCTCTAACCTTGGGCAGGCACGGTGGCACAGCAGTAGAGTTGCTGCCTTACAGCGAATGCAGCGCCGGAGACCCGGGTTTGATCCCGACCACGGGCGCCGTCTGTACGGAGTTTGTACGTTCTCCCCGTGACCTGCGTGGGTTCCCTCCGAGATCATCGGTATCCTCCCGCACTCCAAAGACGTGCAGGTATGTAGGTTAATTGGCTGGGCAAATGTAAAAATTGTCCCTAGTGTGTGTAGGATAGTGTTAATGTGCGGGGATCGCTGGTCGGCGCGGGCTCGGTGGGCCGAAGGGCTTGTTTCCGCACTGTATCTTTAAACTAAACTAATCTAAACTAAGCTATGCCTCTAGTTTTTGACATTTGTACCCTGGGAAAAGGTTACCGTATCTTTGCCTCTCATCCATATACTAAAACTATCGTTTGTTATCTTGTTTGTGACTGAACTTCAGCCAAAATGGTACACGATAGCGCGACAATTTTAGGCCCACCTTACTCACCATTGTCACTTTAGTGATAATGCAAGTAGTTTTAATGAAATCGGTCTTATATTTTTTAAGTTATTCACATTTTTAAGTTTAAAAAGAGCAGAGGGGTTGGGGAGGAGGGGGGGAAGGGGGGAGTGGGGGAGAGGGGAGGGGGGGTTGAGGAGAGAGGGGAGGGGGGAGGACAGGGTGTTGCACCAATGCAGGGGAGGTTTGGGCCCAACGGGTCCACTTGGTCTAGTAATTTTATAAACTTCTATCCAGTCTCCCTTAACCTCTGCTGCCTCAGAGAAAACAATCCCAGTCTGTCCAACTTCTCCTTGCAGATAATATCCTCTAATCAAGGCAGCTTTTGGGTAGTCCCAGTTTGAAGAAGGGTCTCGACCCGAAACGTCACCCATTCCTTCTCTCCAGAGACGCTGCCAGTCCCGCTGAGTTACTCCAGCGTTTCGTGTCGATCTTTGGCATAAACCAGCATCTGCAGTCCCTTCATACACACACACAGCTTTCTGGTAAACCTCTTCCCCACCTTCTCCAAAGCCTCCACACCCTCGATTCTAAGGAAGATAGACACAAAAAGCTGGAGTAACTCAGCAGGACAGAGGTGCTGCCTGACCCGCTGAGTTACTCCAGCACTCTGTGAAACGTCACCTATCCATGTTCTCCACAGATGCTGCCTGACCCGCTGAGTTACTCCAGCATTTCGTGTCTATCTTTGGTATCACAAACTGCTGGAGTAACTCAGCGACACGGGCAGCATCTCTGGAGAAAAGGAATGGGTGACGATTCGGGTCGAGACAGAGAAGACTGAAGAAAGGTCTCGACCTGAAACGTCACCCATTCCTTCTCTCCAGAGATGCTGCCTGACCCGTTGAGTTACTCCAGCATTTGGTGTCTAACTTCGGTTTAAACCAGCATCTGCAGTTCCTACCTATATGAAGATAGAACAGTGCCTGATAAATAGGAATTTCAAAGCTGAATTATCCTATTAAAAATGAATTAAACTAAACTAATTCCCGTGGTGTTGGAAGGAACTGTTGATGCTGATTTAAATCAGATAGATGTACGGACGCTGATGAGCCAAAACATTATGCCCTCCTGCCTAATATGCTGTTGGTCCCCCGTGTGCAGCCCCTTCTTCAGACTGATGTCAGGGGGGCGGGACAAAGGAAGGATATAGGTGGAGACATGAAGACAGTGGGGGAACTGGGAAGTGGGAGGGGAAGAGAGGGACAGAGGAACTATCTAAAGTTAGAGAAGTCAATGTTCATACCGCTGGACTGGTAATCGGTGTTGATTGGAACTGTTCTTTCTCTGTGTTTTCTGGTGGTTGGAAAGTCTTGCGGGAGTTTTTGCTGGGGGTTTGGGTCAGTGCTACAGTATCAAGAATAGCACAGGAAACGCTCCACATCGGGTATGTTTAAACATCAGTCTTGGCACATAATGAGAAAGCAGAAGAGCTTGGGCAGACTCCATCACTAACACTTTCCACCCAGCGAAAACTTTACTTTAGTTTAGTTTAGATTAGTTTAGGTTATTTTATAGAGATCCCAGGAATGAGTAGATTGACCAATGATGAGCATTTGTCAGTACTGGGCCTGTACAGTGCGTTCAGTCTGAAGAAGGGTCTCAACCCGAAGCGTCACCCATTCCTTCTCTCCCGAGATGCTGCCCGACCTGCTGAGTTACTCCAGCACTTTGTGAATAAATACCTTCGATCTGGGCCTGTACACGCTGGAGTTCAGAAGAATGAGGGGGGACCTGATCGAAACGCACAGAATAGTGAGCGGCCTGGATAGAGTGGATGTGGAGAGGATGTTTCCACTAGTGGGAGAGTCTAGGACCAGAGGTCACAGCCTCAGAATTAAAGGACATTCTTTTAGGAAGGAGGTGAGGAGGAATTTCTTTAGCCAGAGGGCGGTGAATCTGTGGGATTCTTTGCCACAGACGGCTGTGGAGGCCAAGTCAGTGGATATTTCTAAGGCAGAGGCAGATAGATTTTTGATTAGTGCGGGTGTCAGGGGTTATGGAGAGAAGGCAGGAGAATGGGGCTGAGAGGGAGAGATAGATCGGCCATGATTGAATGGTGGAGTAGACTTGATGGGCCAAATGGCCTAATTCTACTCCTATCCCTTATGACCTAATGACCTTAGAGATACAGCATGGAAACAGGCCCTTCGGCCCACCGAGTCCGTGCCGACCGGCGATCCCCGCACACCAACACTACCCAACACACACTAGAACAATTTTTACATTTCTACCAAGCTAATTAACCTATAAACATGTACATCTTTGGAGTGTGGGAGGAAACCGAAGATCTCGGAGAAAACCCACGCGGGTCACGGGGAGAACGTACAAACTCCGTACAGGCAGCGCCCGTAGTCGGGATGGAACCCGGGTCTCTGGCGCTGTGAGGCATCAACTATACCGCTGCGCCCAAAATATCCATTTCATAATTTCTGGAAGAGTCTGAATGAAGTGATTTGTGCTTCTTAAATTAAGGCAACGTCTGTCTTTACCACATTAGCACCTGGAACCTCTTTAACTTTCTCCCTCTGCTCCTCCTGAGGCCTTGACCCTTTGAAGGGAACATGTTCTAAATCAAACATGGAATCAAGTTTCATTCGGGGTGAAGCGTACCTATTTTCTGGGTGTGTAGCAATCCCTCCTGTAGGTACATTTCCTGGATGTTATGTCCTGTATAAAACTCTGCTGAGGCAGCGTATGGAACAGAGCAATTGAGTCATAGAGTCATAGAGTGATACAGCGTGGAAACAGGCCCTTCGGCCCAACTTGCCCACACCGGTCAATATGTCCCAGCTACCCTAGTCCCACCTGCCCGCGTTTTTCCCATATCCCTCCAAACCCGTCCTATCCATGTGCCTGTCTAACTGTTTCTTAAATGTTGGGATGGTCCCTGCCAATTGGGAAGGTTCACGGATAGGACAGGTTTGGAGGGACATGGGCCAAATGCAGGCAGGTGGGACTAGTGTAGCTAGGACATGTTAGTCGGTGTGAGCAAGTTGGGCCACAGGGCCTGTTTCCACGCTGTATCACTCTATCGAAACATATAAAAGTTCTTAAGGGATTGGACAGGCTAGATGTAGGAAAACTATTCGCGATGTTGGGGGAGTCCAGAACCAGGGGTCACAGTTTAAGAAAAAGGGGTCGGCCATCTAGGACTGAGATGACGAAACACTTTTTCACCCAGAGAGTTGTGAACCTGTGGAATTCTCTGCTACAGAAGGCAGTGGAGGCCAATTCACTGGATGTATTCAAGAGAGAGTTAGATAGAGCTCTGAGGGCTAACGGAATCAAGGGATATGAGGAGAAAACAGGAACGGAGTACTGATTGTGGACGATCAGCCATGACCATATTGAATGGCAGTGCTGGCTTGATGGGCCGAATGGCCTCATGCCGCTCCTATTTTCTACATTTCTATGTCTCTCACCTTAAACCAATGCCCTCTAGTTCGTGATTCCCCTACTATGGGTAAAAGACTCCTGAATGCTCAAGTAACTTGGAAGCCACTCACTTGAACTTTGCGAGATGACTTCAAAATGACAGGCAGGGTGGGAGTCAGGCTCAGTGGATTAGCAGAGTGCTCTTTCATCCTTGGGTCTGGTTTAAATCCCTTTCAGCCTGACAGGATGAAAGTGTCCACTGTGCCAACTCTAAGTGGCTTTTTTGTAATCACTTTAAGGTATTCTTAATCCCAGAGAAAACAGGGCCAGCCTCAAAAAAGCACCACAATCCATTCTAATTTTGGCCACCCCACTGAGAGAGATGGGTTTATGTGAACAGTGTTAGGGATGTTGCAAATGTGTCCAAATTTCTGATCAAATCTCAAAGTTAATTTGCAAGTCATGTTACATTTAATTTAGTGTCGGAAGGAACTGCAGATGCTGGCTTGCACTGAAGATAGGCACAGAGTGCTGGAGTAATTCAGTGGGTCAGGCAGCATCTCTGGAGAACATGGATAGGTGACGTTTCACAGAGTGCTGGAGTAACTCAGCGGGTCAGGCAGCATCTGTGGAGAACATGGATCGGTGACGTTTCACAGAGTGCTGGAGTAACTCAGTGGGTCAGGCAGCATCTGTGGAGAACATGGATAGGTGACGTTTCACAGAGTGCTAGAGTAACTCAGTGGGTCAGGCAGCATCTGTGGAGAACATGGATCGGTGACGTTTCACAGAGTGCTGGAGTAACAATAGACAATAGGTGCAGGAGGAGGCCATTCGGCCCTTCGAGCCAGCACCGCCATTCAATGTGATCATGGCTGATCATTCTCAATCAGTACCCCGTTCCTGCCTTCTCCCCATACCCCCTGACTCTGCTATCCTTAAGAGCTCTATCTAGATCATGGACACGGGCCATTGTTAGCTTTGGGGTGGGTGAAAACGAGCTACAGACAATGAGACTCAACAAGGCGACATTGAAACTAGTGCAACAACTTGGGTGGGAGAGGGACGGAGAGAGAGAGAGAGAGAGAGGATGCAAGGGTTGCTTGAAGTTAGAGAAATCAATGCACATCAGTGCTGGGGTGCAAGCTGTCCAAGCAAAACATGAGGAGCTGTTCCTCCAATTTGCAATGGGCCTCACCCTGACAATGGAGGAGACCCAGGACAGAAAGGTCATGTGTGGGAATGGGAGGGGGAGTTAAAGCTATTCATATTTTTTTTATTTCATATTATTTCATATTTCAGATACAGCGCGGAAACAGGCCTTTTCGGCCCACCAAGTCCGCTCCGCCCAGCGATCCCCGCACACTAACACTATCCCACACGCACTAGGGACAATTTCTTTTACATTTACCCAGTCAATTAACCTACAAACCTGTACGTCTTTGGAGTGTGGGAGGAAACCGAAGATCTCGGAGAAATCCCACGCAGGTCACGGGGAGAACGTACAAACTCCTTACAGTACAGCGCCCGTAGTCAGGATCGAACCTGAGTCTCCGGCGCAGCATTCGCTGTAAAGCAGCAACTCTACCGCTGCGCTACCGGGCCGCCCTAACATTGGGCATCCTGTCCAAACATTGTACTGAGGGGAGTTAGATCGATGCAGTAGGATGTTAGGGGAAGTAGCCCAGGATGCATGCTGGGGTCAGGCTGCAGGAGGCCAGCGATGTTTGTACGGTCACTAGGCCCTAGTGAGACCGCACCTGGATTACTGTGTGCAGTTTTGGTCTCCAAATTTGAGGAAGGATATTCTTGCTATTGAGGGCGTGCAGCGTAGGTTTACTAGGTTAATTCCCGGAATGGCGGGACTATCATATGTTGAAAGACTGGAGCATTAACGTATCGCAAACGTAGACTGCAGTAGTCTGAAGAAGGGTCTCGACCCGAAACGTCACCCATTCCTTCTCTCCTGAGATGGTGCCAGACCCGCTGAGTTACTCCGGCATTTTGTCAGGGGAGAGGGAGATACACAGATAAGGTGGTGTAAGGTGTTAAAACAGGACAAAGGGGATAGAGATCAAGGAAAATGCTGCCTGTCCCGCTGAGTTACTCCAGCATTTTGTGTCTATCTTGAATTCCCTAGGTTGCCAAATGAGGAGAGATGAGGTTAACTAGGATCATATTCACTCAAATTTGGAAGAATGAGAGAGGAACTAATTGAAACGTACAAAACTCTGACAAGCTTCAGTAAGGGTGAATGCAAGGTAGATATTTCTCCAGACTCGGGGAGTCAAAACAGGGCACCAAGGCATCAGGTTACTGGCAAAGCGATTTAGGACTGAGAAGAGTACAGATTTCTTCAGTTGGAGAATAATTAACCTTTGGAATGTCGTGCCACAGAAGGGTGTAGAAATCAAAGCACTGAACATGTTTAAAGAGATGAATTTCTATATGTAAAAAGATTCAGGGGGTGTGGGGAGATTGTGGGAACATAATATTGAGATGAACTATCAGCTACACTAGTATTCAATAGCACCTTTGAAAGGCAGACAGGGTCTAATCCGGCTCTTATTTTCCATGTTCCAATGTTTCTTCGGCATTTAAAAGTAGGTTCAGCAGTCTGTACTTGGCATGAAAATGTACAGCTTTTATTAACGTGACGCTCCCTGTATCCGTGTTGGGAATCTGAGCCAAATAATTCCTCTATTAATTCCTCAGTTCCCTGTTGAGATCAGTAGTCATGGCTGATGGATGTCTCCAGCATAAGGCCACACAACATATAACTAATAGACTTTTATTATCTTTAGTTTCAGTTTAGAGCTACACCGTGGAAACATGCCCTTCGGCCCACCGAGTCCGCGCCGACCAGGGGGGATCTTATTGAAACATATAAGATAATTAGGGGATTGGACACATTAGAGGCAGATAACATGTTCCCAATGTTGGGGGAGTCCAGAACAAGGGGCCACAGTTTGAGAATAAGGGGTAGGCCATTTAGAACGGAGATGAGGAAGAACTTTTTCAGTCAGAGAGTGGTGAAGGTGTGGAATTCTCTGCCTCAGAAGGCAGTGGAGGCCAGTTCGTTGGATGCTTTCAAGAGAGAGCTGGATAGAGCTCTTAAGGATAGCGGAGTGAGGGGGTATGGGGAGAAGGCAGGAACGGGGTACTGATTGAGAGTGATCAGCCATGATCGCATTGAATGGCGGTGCTGGCTCGAAGGGCTGAATGGCCTACTCCTGCACCTATTGTCTATTGTCTATTGTCTATTGACCAGCGATCCCCGCAAATTAACTCTATCAAACACATACCATTTTACCAAAGCCAATTAACCTACCAATCTGCACCTCTTTGGAGTGTGGGAGGAAACCGGAACGCCCGGAGAAAACCCACGCAGGTCACAGGGAGAAGGTACAAACTCCGTACAGACAGGCACTCGTAGTCAGGATCGAACCTGGGTCTCTGGCGCTGTGAGGCAGCAACTCTATCGCTGCACCGCCCACTGAAGTAAACCTTTAGTTTGATTTTTAAAAATCGACAATTTTTTGTAAATGTTACTGGAAGTTCCGTGCTGTCGATCTTTAAAGATACAAAATAAAATGATTTACTTGACACAAGTCAAGAGTCTTTAATTGTCAAATGTATTGAGATGGAACAATGAACTTCTTACTTGCAGCAGCACAACAGGTCTGTAAACTTTCTCCTCACTAGATACACATGTTCAATTGCTATTGAGGGCGTGCAGCGTAGGTTTACTAGGTTAATTCCCGGAATGGCGGGACTGTCGTATGTTGAAAGACTGGAGCGACTAGGCTTGTATACACTGGAATTTAGAAGGATGAGAGGGGATCTTATCAAAACGTATAAGATTATTAAGGGGTTGGACACGTTAGAGGCAGGAAACATGTTCCCAATGTTGGGGGAGTCCAGAACAAGGGGCCACAGTTTAAGAATAAGGGGTAGGCCATTTAGAACTGAGATGAGGAAAAACTTTTTCAGTCAGAGAGTTGTGAATCTGTGGAATTCTCTGCCTCAGAAGGCAGTGGAGGCCAATTCTCAGAATGCATTCAAGAGAGAGCTAGATAAAGCACTTAAGGATAGCGGAGTCAGGGGGTATGGGGAGAAGGCAGGAATGGGGTACTGATTGAGAATGATCAGCCATGATCACATTGAATGGCGGTGCTGGCTCGAAGGGCTGAATGGCCTCCTCCTGCATCTATTGTCTATTGTCAATGGTTCTTTAATAGCCAAGGTACAGTGAAAATCTTTTTTGAAAACAGATCAATAAGTTTCTTGCCATACAAAAGTACAATCCCCCATTAAGTATAGGATCAATAGAAACAGCCCAATATAATATATATTTTTTAATCAATAAATAAAATAATCCAATATAGGTGTGAAACTAAACAGATATGCAAAGTCTCTGTGAAACCAAAGCAGTTCTTGGTTTGGTGAAGGTAGGCACAAAATGCTGGTTTACTCAGCGGGACAAGCAGCATCTCTGGAGAGAAGGAATGGGTGACGTTTCGGGTCGAGACCCTTCTTCAGACTACTGCAGTCTACGTTTGCGATACGTTAATGCTGCTTTTGGATGTGGTGACAAGTTTGTCTCAGATGTTTATAGATACAGCGCGGAAACAGGCCCTTCGGCCCACCGAGTCCACAACAACCAGCGATCCCCGCACACTGACACTATCCTACTCACACTAGGGACAGTTTACCAATTTTGCCAAAGCCAATTAACCTACAAACCCGCACGTCTTTGGGATGTGGGAGGAAACCGGAGCACCCGGAGAAAACCCTTCTTCCGAAGAAGGGTTCTGATTTGAATCGTCTCTTAGTTTAGTTTAGATCAGAGATACAGCGCGGAAACAGGCCCTTCGGCCCACCGGGTCCGTGCCGACCAGCGATCCCCACACACTAACACTATCCTACACACACTAGGGACAACTTTTACATTTACCAAGCCAATTTATCTGCATATCCGTACGTCTTTGGAGTGTGGGAGGAAACCGAAGATCTCGGAGAAAACCCACTCAAGTCACGGGGAGAACGTACAAATTCCGTACAGACGGCGCCCATAGTCGGGATGGAACCCGGGTCTCCGGCGCTGCATTCACTGTAAGGCAGCAACTCTACTGATGAGCCACCTATTATTTTTCTCCAGAGATTAGACATTTAGTTGGTGTTTGCCACCTTCAATGGCCTGATGGAAAGGTGGAGTTTGCCTTTGATATTTGCAGTTATCCGGAAGTGGCGGCGCTGCCCTGGAGCTGCGGCTCGCCGGCAGTCTGTCTGTCTTTCTTCTTTTCTTGTCTATTTGTTAGTGTTAGGTGTATGAAATAGCCTATCTTTAGCTGTGTATATGTGGGGGGTGGTGGGGGGGTGGGGGAAACCTTTAAAAATCTCTTCCTCAACGGAGATGCGACCCTTTCCGGGTCGTATCTCCGTTTGTGCTGGAAAAAAGAACTTAAAACGCGGGGCCTTCCATCGCCCACTGCGGCTCGGCCGCTGGACTTAACAGTGCCCAGTGCGGCTCGGCCGCGGGGCCTTCCATCGCCCGGTACGGCCGCGGGACGGTTCAGCGCCAGGTGCGGCTCGGCCGCGGGACCTAACATCGCCCGGCGCGGCTCGGTCGCGGGACCTTCCATCGCCTGGCGCGGCTCGGCCGCGGGGCTTTACATCACTGGTGCGGCTCGGCCGCGGGGCCTTCCATCGCCCGGCGCGGCTCGGCCGCGAGACTTAGCTGCGCATGGTACGGCCGCGGGGCCTTCCGTCGCCCGGCTCGGCCGCGGGATGTTTCAGCGCCTGGTGTGGCTCGGCCGCGGGGACTTGGGCGTGGGGAAGAGAGCGGAAGTTTTGTTGCCTCCATCACAGTGAGGGGGTGTTTGGAGTCACTGTGATGGGTGTTTGTGTTGGGGTCATGTGTCTTGTGTTTCTTTTTTTGTGTGACTGCTGGTAACGTAATTTCATTCGGTACCTCGGTACCGAATGACAAATAAAGGCTCTGTATTCTGTATTCTCTGTATTCTGAATTCTATCTGTGGATGTTGCAGAATGTGCACCTCTGAATTATAGAAGCATCTGGAGAAATGTATTCTGCATGTCCCAACGGATAAATAGAAAAGCAAACGCTCGCAGTGGAAGACAGGCACAGAATGCTGGAGTTACTCAGCGGGACAGTCAGCATCTCTGGAGAAAAAAGAACAAGGAAAAGAAAAGACGGAGATCGAGAGGTTCTTGATTAGTACGGGTGTCAGGGGTTACGGGGAGAAGGCCAGAGATTGAGGCTAAGAAGGAAAGATAGATCAGCCATGAGTGAATGGCGGAGTGTATGTGATGGGCCGAATGGCCTAATTCTGCTCCTTTCACTGATGAACTTATGAATAGGTGATATTTCAGATCAGAACCCTTCTTCAGACCCTTCTTCTGAAGAAAGGTTCCGACCCGAATTGTCACCTATCCATGTTCTCCACAGATGCTGCCTGACCCGCTGAGTTACTCCAGCACTCTGTGAAACGTCACCTATCCATGTTCTCCACAGATGCTGCCTGACCCGCTGAGTTACTCCAGCACTCTGTGCCTCTCTTCTGCATAAACCAACATCTGCAGTTCCAGCCTACACACCATGACTCGTTGGGAAAGCTTGATTTCTCAATGGGCTGAGACTGAATGTCACTGTGCCAGAGGTTTAACTTTACTATCTGATTAATCCATAGGTGGTAAATTGCTTTTTTAAAAAATTCTTAAGCAGACCTTAAAAGTCAGCTTGTACGCACAGAGACCCTTTCATGTCTAATCCCATGAAAGATGAACAGGCAGGTTCCAGATGCTGGGGGTTTGTCTGTATTTTGTTTTGTTGGCCAAGAAAATTAAACGTGTATCAAACCAGACTGCTAATCTAACTGGGATATTTTGGCTTGCCTTTAGTTTAGTTTAGAGATACAGCGCGGAAACAGGCCCTTCGGCCCACCGGGTCTGCGCCGACCAGCGATCCCCACACACTAACACTACCCTACACCCACTAGGGACAATTCTTTTTCACATTTACCCAGCCAATTAACCTACAAAACCTGCACATCTTTGGAGTGTGGGAGGAAACCGAAGATCTCGGAGAAAACCCACGCAGGTCACGGGGAAAACGTGCAAACTCCGTACAGACAGCGCCCGTAGTCAGGATGGAACCCGGGTCTCCGGCGCAGCATTCGCTGCAAGGCAGCAACTCCATCGCTGTGCCACCGTGTCCGCCTGGGCTAGGGTTTATGGGTGGCACATTGGCGCAGCGCATAGAGCCGCTGCCTCACAACGCCAGACACCCGAGGTTGATCCTGACCTCAAGAGCTGCCTGTGTGTGGCGTTTGTACGTTCTCACTGTGACCGCGTGGGATTCCTCCGGGTGCTCTGGTTTCCACCCACATTCTAAAGACGTCCAGGGCTGCAGGTTAATTGACTGCGATAAATTTGTAAATTGTCCCTAGTGTGTGTGGGATAGTGTTAGCGTGCGGGGATTGCTGGTCGGCACGGACTCGGTGGGCCGAAGGGCCTGTTTCCGCGCTGTATTCTTTAAGTCTAAATCGAAAGCATCTGCAGATCCAAATTTGAGGAAGGATATTCTTGCTATTGAGGGCGTGCAGCGTAGGTTTACTAGGTTAATTCCCGGAATGGCGGGACTGTCATATGTTGAAAGACTGGAGCGACTAGGCTTGTATACACTGGAATTTAGAAGGATGAGAGGAGATCTTATCAAAACGTATAAGATTATTAAGGGGTTGGACACATTAGAGGCAGGAAACATGTTCACAATGTTGAGGGAGTCCAAAACAAGGGGCCACATTTTAAGGATAAGCGGTAGGCCATTTAGAACTGAGATGAGGAAAAATCTTTTCAGTCAGAGAGTTGTGAATCTGTGGAATTCTCTGCCTCAGAAGGCAGTGTTGGCCAATTCTCTGAATGCATTCAAGAGAGAGCTAGATAGAGCTCTTAATGATAGTGGAGTCAGTGGGTATGGGGAGAAGGCAGGAACGGTGTACTGATTGAGAATGATCAGCCATGATCGCATTGAATGGCGGTGCTGGCTCGTAGGGCCGAATGGCCTCCTCCTGCATCTATTGTCTATCCTTGCATCTCCATTTGATTGCGGAGGGAATGGGCAGACGACGTGTCGGGTTCGGATTCTGGATCCTGGGACAATCTTATCCTCACTGTCCACACCCCATCAGTAACTGTATCTCCCAAACACACGCTTGCCCGCACATCCAAGTCTTTAATGTACATCTGAAACATCTGAAGTCTGAAGAAGGGTCCCGAACCAAACATATCACCCGTTCCTTTTCTCCAGAGATGCTGCCTGACCCACTGAGTTACTCCAGCACTTTGTGTCTTTCTTCAGTGTAAACCAGCATCTGCAGTTCCTTTCTAATAAACATTTGAGGTCTTCATAGTCTGAGGGAGGGTCCCAACCCGAAACGTCGTCTGTCCATTCTCTCCACAGACGCTGCCTGATCCAGCAAGGTACAGAAACATAGAAAATAGGTGCAGGAGGAGGCCATTCGGCCCTTCGAGCCAGCACCGCCATTCATTGTGATCATAATAATGCATGATCATAATCATGACTGATCATCCACAATCAGTAACCCATGCCTGCCTTTTCCCCATATCCCTTGATTCCACTAGCCCCTAGAGCTCTATCTAACTCTCTTTTAAATTCATCCAGTGAATCGGCCTCCACTGCCCTCTGTGGCAGAGAATTCCACAAATCTCTGGGTGAAAAAGTTTTTTCGTACCTCCATTTTAAATGGCCTCCCCTTTATTCTTAGACTGTGTGGCCCCTGGTTCTGGACTCCCCCAACATTGGGAACATTCTTCCTGCATCAAGTTCCTCCAGCACTTCCATTTTCTCCAATGGGACACCTTACTGGCCAAAAATGTATTTTATTAAAAGATCAGAATATCAAGGCTCGACACAAAATGCTCAGCGGGACAGGCAGCATCTCTGGAGAGAAGGAATGGGTGACATTTTGGGTCGAGACCCTTCTTCAGACTGAGAGTCAGGGGAGAGGGAGACATTAAGGTGTGAAAACGACAGATCAAAGGGGACGTGATCAAGGGAATGTAGAATTCTTCCTGCACAGAATATCAAGGCTGTCAAGTTATTAATATCACCTTTGATGTCAGATTAATCATTTGCAGAGTCTGAAGAAGGGTCTCGACCCGAAACGTCACCCGTCCCCTCTCTCCAGAGATGCTGCCTGTCCCGCTGAGTTACTGCACGGTGGCGCAGCGGTAGAGTTGCTGCCTTACAGCCAATGCAGCGCCGGAGACTCAGGTTCGATCCTGACTACGGGTGCTGTCTGTACGGAGTTTGTGCGTTCTCCCCGTGACCTGCGTGGGTTTTCTCCGAGATCTTCGGTTTCCTCCCACACTCCAAAGACGTGCAGGTGTGTAGGTTATTTGGCTGGGCAAATTGAAAAATTGCCCCTAGGACCTGTAGGATAGCGTTAGTGTGTGGGGATCGCTGGGCGGCGCGGACCCGGTGGGCCGAAGGGCCTGTTTCCGCGCTGTATCTCTAAATCTAAATCTAAATCTCCAGCATTTTGTGTCTATCTTCGGGTTCACTGATACATTTTTGTTTTGACCGGTTTCCATAGTAGGATCTTTTTCCAGCAGCACTGGATGAAATGTTATCTGGAATTGTAGCAGAATACTAATCAAGGTGCAATTACCCAATCTTGGCAGAGCAGACTGTCTCAGCTACTTGAAGGCAGTCCGAGGTCAATATCCTCGTCTCGCGGCAATGCTTGGTGTACCTGACACGCACCCAAACGCAGAATTACCTCACGGGATCAGCTGAAATGCTTCACTGCCCATCAGACGCCTCTCACGGCCAAGAATGAGGCCCTGGCATTCTTGTCTGCTCCTTGTCCTGCTGGTGTATTATGTTAGCCCTTGTGTGCAATATATTACAACAATCAAAGCCAAAAAAAAGTTTTCCCACTTACTTCCCAGTAGGAAGACTGATATTGCAAACAATAGGAAAGACTACCCAATAGACAATAGACAATAGGTGCAGGAGGAGGCCATTCGGCCCTTCGAGCCAGCACCGCCATTCAATGTGATCATGGCTGATCATTCTCAATCAGTACCCCGTTCCTGCCTTCTCCCCATACCCCCTGACTCCGCTATCCTTAAGAGCTCTATCCAGCTCTCTCTTGAATGCATTCAGAGAATTGGCCTCCACTGCCTTCTGAGGCAGAGAATTCCACAGATTCACAACTCTCTGACTGAAAAAGGTTTTTCCTCATCTCCGTTCTAAATGGCCTACCCCCAAACTGCACAGTCGTGGAGTTTGTGGGATTCAGCACAGTCGGATGCCTGGAACGTTGTGAACGGCTCGATTGTAATTATGCATTGTCTTTCCGCTGGCTGGTTAGCTTGGGCGGCGCGGCCGTAAAGTTGCTGCCTTGCAGCACTTTCAGCGCCAGAGACCCGGGTTCCATCCAGACTACGGGCGCTGCCTGTACGGAGTTTGTACGTTCTCCCCGTGACCTGCGTGGGTTTTCTCCGAGATCTTCGGTTTCCTCCCACACTCCAAAGACGTGCAGGTTTGGAGGTTAATTGGCCTTGTATAAAAATGTAAGATTGACCTGTGTGTGTGTGTGTGTGTGTGTGTGTGTGTAAGATGGTGTTAATGTGCGGGGATCACTGGATGGCACAGACTTGATGGGCCGAAGGGCCTTTTTCCTCGCGGTGTCTCTCTAAAGTAAACTAAAAAAGCTTTTCACTGTACCTCGATGCACATGGCAATAAACTAAAATGAACTGAAAGGTAAACAGTTCATAATTTAACCCAAAGAAACAAGATATGAAATAGTGCAAGTCTGCTCCAAGGAGCATCACTTTGTTCAGAAATGTTTAAAAGTATTGCTTCATCACATTCCTCTGGGCGACACGGAGGCGCAGCGGGTAGAGCTGCTGCCTCACGGCGCCAGACACACGGGATCGGTCCTGACCTCGGGTGCTGTCTGTACGGAGTTTGCACGTTCTCGCTGAGACCTGCGTTGGTTTTCTCCGGGCGCTCCGGTTTCCTCCCACACTCCAAACACATGCGGGTTTGTAGGTTAATCGGCCCCTCTGTTAATTCCCCCCAGTGTGTGGGGAGTGGGTGAGAAAGTGGGATAACATAGACAATAGACAATAGGTGCAGGAGGAGGCCATTCGGCCCTTCGAGCCAGCACCGCCATTCAATGTGATCAAGGCTGATCATTCTCAATCAGTACCCCGTTCCTGCCTTCTCCCCATACCCCCTGACTCAGCTATCCTCAAGAGCTCTATCTAGCTCTCTCTTCAGAGAACTGGCCTCCACTGAAATTCTGAGGCAGAGAACTAATGTCAACAGATGATCGCTGGTCGGCACAGACTCGGTGGGCCGAAGGGCCTGTTTCCACACTGTATCAATAAAAATATGATTTTTGCAATATATGATAGCATTGATAAAACTTTAACGTACACTTATAGGACTTTTCTCATCCAATCATTCCCTCTTCTCCCCTCTCCAATGGGCAAAAGATACAAAAGCTTGAAAGCTTCAGGCTCAGAAAATGATCAGCCATGATCACATTGAATGGCGGTGCTGGCTCGAAGGGCCGAATGGCCTCCTCCTGCACCTATTGTCCATTGTCAGGAACAGCTTCTTTTCCTCTGTTATCAGACAACTGAACTGTCCTTAGATAAGCTAGGATATACTCCCAATCTTCCAACCAACCTCATTGAAGACATTAGACTTTTTCTCTGCACTTGCAATGCCTAAATGCCTCTTAAAAGTAGTAATTGTATCTGACTCCACCGCCACCTCTGGCAGCGAGATCCAGAGTTCCGAAGCCGCCCCCTCCCCTGACATCAGTCTGAAGAAGGGTCTCGACCCCAAACGCCACCCATTCCTTCTCTCCAGAGATGCTGCCCGACCCGCTGAGTTACTCCAGCATTTTGTGTCTATCTTTATCATGAAATGATGAATGTTTCCAGGATAAGGCCACACACATATTACCAATGAACTTTTATCATCTTTAGTTTTAGTTTAGAGATACAGTGCAGGAACAGGCCCTTCGGCCCACCAAGTCCATGCTAACCTGCGATCACCCTGTACACTAACACAACCCTACACACACTAGGGACGACTTACGATTTTTACCAAAGCCAAACAGGGTGTTGGGCGCCCAAGGCTCATCGATGCGCGAGAGCAACGAAGGCTATCCCATCTGGTCCGAACCGTCAGAAGGTCGACTGTGGCACAAGTCACAGAAAATGTTAATGGTGGTCACGGGAGGAAATGTGTCACAATACACAGTGCATCGCACCCTGCTGCGTATGGGGCTGCACACGGAGGACCAACAGCATATTAGGCAGGTGGTCATAATGTTTTGGCTCATCGGCGTATGTACATAATTTGATTCCTTACGATATACCTGCCTTGCCTTCTCAGTAAGAGGCATCTAATTATGAACCACAAGTGCTCTGTGCAGTAGCTCATAAAGGACTGGTTTAAAACAGCACACATGCCAAACACAGTATTTAAAATCTAGTAAAGCAATGGAATTTATTTCTGAGGTATAGAAGTCATATATAGTTATAGTTCTGCTCAACCTCTGGAAAGACCCTGATTAGGATGCACTTAGAGCAATGTGCACGACTTTAGAGTCCGTAATAAAAACGGGCCGTAAAAAATAAAAGGAAAATACCAAGAATGTTTACGAGGGCAAGCCCAGAGAAACTGAGTGGTGTCAGGGACATTTGGACAGGTTGCATCCTTGATCTTTAGAAGCGTAAAGATTTAGTACTGCCCTTGGAGAGGGTCTTAAAAACAATAAACAAACTCCATGGATAAATGTGGAGAGAACTTTCTACCTGAGAAAGGATCCAACGGGCGGCAGATTGGTAGCAGCAGCGAGAATCACTGCCTCACAGCTCCAGAGACCCTGTTGAAAGATTGGAGTGACTAGGCTTGTATACACTGGAATTTAGAAGGATGAGAGGAAATCTTATCGAAACGTATAAGATTATTAAGGGGTTGGACACGTTAGAGGCATGCTAATGAAACCCCACTTTTTAAAAAGGGAGGGAGAGAGAAAACGGGGAATTATAGACCAGTTAGCCTAACATCGGTAGTGGGGAAAATGCTAGAGTCAGTTATTAAAGATGTGATAGCATCACATTTGGAAAGTGGTGAAATCATCGGACAAAGTCAGCATGGATTTACAAAAGGCAAATCATGTCAGACGAATCTTATAGAATTTTTCGAGGATGTAACTAGTAGAGTGGATAAGGGAGAACCAGTCGATGTGTTGTATCTGGACTTTCAGAAGGCCTTTGACAAGGTCCCACATAGGAGATTGGTGTACAAACTTAAAGCACACGGTATTGAGGGTTCAGTGTTGAGGTGGATAGAAAATTGGTTGGCGGACAGGAAGCAAAGAGTAGGAATAAACGGGTCCTTTTCGGAATGGCAGGCAGTGACAAGTGGGGTACCGCAAGGCTCAGTGCTGGGACCCCAGTTATTTACAGTGTATATTAATGATTTGGGCGAGGGAATTGAATGCAACATCTCTAAGTTTGCAGATGACACGAAGCTGGGTGGCAGTGTTAGCTGCGAGGAGGGTGCTAGGAGGCTGCAGAGTGACTTGGATAGATTAGACGAGTGGGCAAATGCATGGCAGATGCAATATAATGTGGATAAATGTGAGGTTATCCACTTTGGCGGCAAGAACAGGAAAGCAGAGTATTACCTGAATGGTGGCCAATTAGGAGAAGGGGAGATGCAACGTGACCTGGGTGTCATGGTGCACCAGTCATTGAAAGCAAGCATGCAGGTGCAGCAGGCAGTGAAGAAAGCGAATGGTATGTTGGCATTCATAGCAAGAGGATTTGAGTTTAGGAGCAGGGAGGTTCTACTGCAGTTGTACAGGGCATTGGTGAGACCGCACCTGGAGTATTGTGTGCAGTTTTGGTCTCCTAATCTGAGGAAAGACGTTCTTGCCTTAGAGGGAGTACAGAGAAGGTTCACCAGATTGATCCCTGGGATGGCGGGACTTTCATATGAAGAAAGACTGGATAGACTAGGCTTATACTTGCTGGAATTTAGAAGACTGAGGGGGGATCTTATAGAAACATATAAAATTCTTAAGGGGTTGGAGAGGCTAGATACGGGAAGATTGTTCCCGATGTTGGGGGAGTCCAGAACCAGGGGTCACAGCTTAAGGATAAGGAGGAAGTCTTTTAGGACCGAGATGAGAAAACATTTCTTCACACAGAGAATGGTGAGTCTGTGGAATTCTCTGCCACAGAAGGTAGTTGAGGCCAGTTCATTGGCTATATTTAAGAGGGAGTTAGATGTGGCCCTTTTTGCTAAAGGGATCAGGGGGTATGGGGAGAAGGCAGGTACAGGCTACTGAGCTGGATGATCAGCCATGATCATATTGAATGGCGGTGCAGGCTCGAAGGGCCGAATGGCCTACTCCTGCACCTATTTTCTATGTTTCTATGTTTGGGGGAGTCCAGAACAAGGGGCCACAGTTTAAGAATAAGGGGTAGGCCATTTAGAACTGAGCTGAGAAAAAACATTTTCAGTCAGAGAGTTGTGAATCTGTGGAATTCTCTGCCTCAGAAGGCAGTGGAGGCCAATTCTCTGAATGCATTCAAGAGAGGGCTAGATAGAGCTCTTAAGGATAGCGGAATCAGGGGGTATGGGGAGAAGGCAGGAACGGGGTACTGATTGAGAATGATCAGCCATGATCACATTGAATGGCGGTAATGGCTCGAGGGGGCCGAATGGCCTCCTCCTGCACCTATTGTCTATTGTCTATTGACCCAGGCTCGATCGTCACCCTGGCTGCTGTCCGTGTGGAGTTTGCACGTTCTCCCTTTGACCATGTGGTTTTCCTCCGGGCGCTCCGGTTTCCTCCCCCATCCCAAAGTGCGGGTTTGTAGGTTAATCGGCCACCTCTGTAAATTGCCCCCTGGTGTGCAGGGAGTGGATGGGAAAGTGGGATAACGTGGAACCAGCGTGAACGGGCGATCGATGGTCGGCGTGGGCTCTGTGGGCCGAAGGGCCTGTTTCCATGCTGTGTCTTTCTTTCAACCAAGCCATTCAATACGTCATTTATTAATAACAAAGTATAACGATCGGCACATATGTGCAGTACACCTTCGTGATCTTGTACACCTCGATAGAGTCATAGAGTGATACAGCGTGGAAACAGGCCCTTCGGCCCAACTTGCCCACACCGGCCAACAATGCCCCATCTACACTAGCCCCACCTGCCTTCGCTTGGTCCATAACCCTCCAAACCTGTCCTATCCATTTACATCTCCAACTGTTTCTTAAATGCTGGGATAGTCCCAGCCTCGACTACCTCCACTGGCAGCTCGTTCCATAACACCCACCACTCTCTGTGTGGGAAATGTTACCCCTCGGATTCCTATTAAATCATTTCCCCTTCATCTTAAACCTAAGTCCTCTGGTCCTCAATAAGGTTGCCCCTCAGCCTCCTGCGCTCCGAAGACCATCTTAAATTCTGCACTTTATCCTTCCTTATCCCGGAAGTCAAAATATTGTTTTTGAAATCTACTTTGACCAGCAGGCAAATGATCAGCCCAATGCTTTGCTCCCTTGTATAAAAGTGATGTTTCACACGATCTCTCTAAAAGACACGTCGCATGCATTTACCAACAAGTGCTCAGGAAGGAACTGCAGATGCTGGTTTACACCGAAGAAAGACACACAATGCTGGAGGAACCCAGCGGGACAGGCAGCATCTTCTGGTCGATACCCTTCTTCCAGACTGAGAGTCGGGGGAGAGGGAGACACAGAGATGAGGAAGGTTAAGGTGTAAAAACGAGACATCAAAAGAGATGAGGGTTAAGGAAAATGTAGAATAGATCATTGTTCGAATGGGAGAAGTTGACAACGAAGTAAACAGAGATAAAATTTAATCGGGGTACAATCAGACTGGTCGGAGAACCAGGAAGGGGGAGGAATGGAGAGAGAGGGAAGGCAAAGGTTACTTGAAGTTAGAGAAGTCAACATTCATACTGCTGGGGTGTAAGCTGCCCAAGCAAAATATGGGGTGCTGTTCCTCCAATTTGCGTTTGGCCTCACTCTGACTGTGAAAGAGGCCATTCCACACACTGACATGGAACGTAGGTGCAGGAGTAGGCCATTCGGCCCTTCGAGCCAGCACCGCTATTCAATATGGTCATGGCTGATCATCCAGAATCAGTACCCTGTTCCTGCATTCTCCCCATATCCCATGATTCCGTTAGCCCTAAGAGCTCTATCTAACTCTCGCTTGAATACATCCAGTGAATTGGCCTCCACTGCCTTCTGAGGCAGAGAATTCCACAGATTCACAACTCTCTGAGTGAAAATGTTTTTCCTCATTTCAGTTCTAAATGGCAAACCCCTTTATTCTTAAACTGTGACCCCTGGTTCTGGACTCCCCCAACATCGGGAACATTTTTCCTGCCTCTAGCCTGTCCAATCCCTTAAATTTGTTATATGTTTTTACAAGATCCCCTCTCATCCTTCTAAATTCCAGTGAATATAAGCCCAGTCGACGCATTCTTTTATCATATGTTAGTCCCACCATCCCGGAAACTAACCTGGTGAACCTACGCTGCACGCCCTCAATGGCAAGAATGTCCTTCCTCAAATTAGGAGAACAAAACTGCACACAACAGGTGTGGTCTCAGCAGGGCCGTGTACAACTGCAGTACGACCTCCTTGCTCCTCTGTCATGGGCCTCCCCCCACTGTCAATTTTATCCGTTTACTTCGTTCTCCACAGATGCTGCCTGACCCGCTGAGTTACTCCAGCACTCTGTGAAACGTCACCTATCCATGTTCTCCACAGATGCTGCCTGACCCGCTGAGTTACTCCAGCACTCTGTGAAACGTCACCTATCCATGTTCTCCAGGGATTGCTGCCTGACCCGCTGAGTTACTCCAGCATTCTGTGAAACGTCACCTATCCATGTTCTCCAGGGATTGCTGCCTGACCCGCTGAGTTACTCCAGCATCTTGTGCCTACCAACAAGTGTACATCCCCTTAATACAACCTTCAAAAACAATTACGGCTAAGCAGCATTTTTCATACACCCGCCTGACTTCATAATTCACATAACTCTGGCTTAATTTATATGAGAATTGATGGTTAAATTTAAATTACAGTTAAACAATTGTCATTTATAAATTAAGCAGAAATGAGTTGATGCTACAACAATATTAACATCTTAATTCTAATTGGCTTTTCTGCATCACATTTGCCTTCCCAAAGACGAGGTCCTTAATATTAGCAATTAGTTGAATTATTTCCTTAATTTGTTGTCATTACACTAAATAGTGAGTTAACCAGAATCTGCTGCTTTCAGTACATTGGCACGCACACTCAGGATGGGAAAATCAGTTCAGTCACGTTCACAGACTCACATTCCACTCTGCATCTGAAATGCGTTTTGTTCAGTCAACGGAAATTAATCTTAGGCGCCAACACGTAGCCGTTAGTTTATCTCAAAACTTTGTCACTCACTCCACCCATCTACCAATCAACCCCACTCACCTGTATCCACCTACCACTTGTCCTAGCCCCCACTCCTCTTTTCCAGCTTTAGACAATAGACAATGGACAATAGGTGCAGGAGGAGGCCATTCGGCCCTTCGAGCCTGTACGCACCGCCATTCAATGTGATCATGGCTGATCATTCTCAATCAGTACCCCGTTCCTGCCTTCTCCCCATACCCCCTGACTCCGCTATCCTTAAGAGCGCTATCCAGCTCTCTCTTGAATAGCTCAGGACTGCTCTCTAGTTGGTGATAGGATGGTTCAGTTGCCTGATAACAGCTGGAAAGAAACTGTCCCTGAATCTGGAGGTGTGCGTTTTCACACTTCTGTACCTCTTGCCTGATGGGAGAGGGGAGAAGAGGGAGTGACCGGGGGGGTGAGACTGGTCCTTGATTATGCTGCTGGCCTTGCCGAGGCAGAATGAGGTGTAGATGGAGTCAATGGAAGGTGGGGTTGGTTTGTGTGATGGTCCACAATTCCCCGCAATTTCTCACGGTCTTGCACGGAGAATCCAGAATGGAAGATAGACACCATGTGCTGGAGTAACCCAGCGGGTCAGGCAGCATCTTTATACAATAGGTGACGTTTCAGATCAGACTCCAGAATGGACAACTTGGACCACTTAAACTAAATCCAATTACAGTGTAACCATCACTTCAGCCTCTGTGTAGAAGTGAAGATTTCTGTGTGGGAGTCTGAAAGAGGGTCTCGACCCGAAACGTCACCCATTCCTTCTCTCCAGAGATGTTGCCTGTCCCGCTGAGTTACTCCAGCATTTTGTGTCCATCTATATACTAAAACTCTCGTTTGTTTGTGTGTTTGTTCCTGAACTACGGCCAAAACGGTACACGATAGCGCGACAATTTTAGGCCCACCTTACTCACCGTCGTCCCTTTGGTGCTAATGGAAGAAGTTTCATTGAAATCGGTGTTATATTTTTAAAGTTATCCACATATTAAAGTTTTTAAAACGTGCCTGCGCAGTTGGGACCCTGTTGAGCAGGGCTCGGCCGACTGTCTCTTGGGGACGGGAGAGCTGGGCCTGGTGCCGGGGGAAGCAGCCCGGGTCTGGGCCTGGGCCTGGGCCGGGTGTGACCCGGTAACCGCGAGCCTGAGGTGGGCCAAGGGGAAAGGCGGCAGTAGCAGCGGTGATGCCGGGCGTTGGTGGAGGTGGAGGTGGAGGCCGAGGCCTGGGCCAGGCACTGGGCCTGCCCTCGGCTCCCCCGTCCCCCCTCCTCTCCCCGACCGGCTCAGCGCCTTCCCCGCACCGCCCAGAGTCCAGCGGCTCGGCAACAGTGGGGTGGGGAGACGGGGGAGAGAGGGGGTGGAGGGGTCCACTTGGTCTAGTTTTCAATTAAACCTCTGATAACTTTATCGACAGGTCAGTTGGACTTTTTAAAAGTAAGACTTATTTCATTGGGGTAGACTTTGTGGGGAAATGAAGATGTAATTGATTGAAAGATACTGTGAGGAAACAAGCCCTTCGGCCCAATGTGTCCATGCTGTCCAAGACGCCCATCTACGCTGGTCTCACCTGCACTTGCATGTTTTACTGCATGTTCGAAGGCCAGCTTGGTAACAATAGCAGATGTGAGCAATTCTAACCAACCCTAGAGAAATTATCAAGGACATTTGGAATCAAAGAGTGATACAGTGTGGAAACAGGCTCGCCGGCTCAACTTGTCCACACCGGCCAACATGTCCCATCTACACCAGTCCCACCTGCTTGCGTTTGGCCCATATATTGCTCTAAAACTGTCCTATCCATGTACCTGTCTAACTGCTTCTTAAACGTTGGGATAGTCCCAGCCTCAACTACCTCCCCTGGCAGCTTGTTCCATACACCCACCCACCCTCTGTGTGAAAAAGTTACTCCTCTCAGATTCTTATTAAATATTTTCCTCCATCACCTTAAACTTATGTCCTCTGGTCCTTGATTTTTGATTGGTTCTTGAAAATATAAATTTGAAGAAAATTAGACAACAAGAAATTGAAAGAATATTTAGACATGCATAAGGTCCCTTATAGAAACATAGAAAATAGGTGCAGGAGTAGGCCATTCGGCCCTTCGAGCCTGCACCGCCAGTCAATATGATCATAGCTGATCATCCAACTCAGTATCCTGTACCTGCCTTCTCTCCATACCCCCTGATCCCTTTAGCCACAAAGGCCACAAGGGATTTATATCCAAATTAATTACATGGGACAGTGTGTTGAAGGATACCTGCCTGACCAGTCTGAAGAAAGGTCTCGACCCGAAACGTCTTGCTATTGAGGGCGTGCAGCGTAGGTTCACTAGGTTAATTCCCGGAATGGCGGGACTGTCGTATGTTGAAAGGCTGGAACAATTAGGCTTGTATACACTGGAATTTAGAAGGATGAGGGGGGATCTTATTGAAACATATAAGATAATTAGGGGATTGGACACATTAGAGGCAGGAAACATGTTCCCAATGTTGGGGGAGTCCAGAACAAGGGGCCACAGTTTAAGAATAAGGGGTAGGCCATTTAGAACGGAGATGAGGAAGAACTTTTTCAGTCAGAGAGTGGTGAAGGTGTGGAATTCTCTGCCTCAGAAGGCAGTGGAGGCCAGTTCGTTGGATGCTTTCAAGAGAGAGCTGGATAGAGCTCTTAAGGATAGCGGAGTGAGGAGGTATGGGGAGAAGGCAGGAACGGGGTACTGATTGAGAGTGATCAGCCATGATCGCATTGAATGGTGGTGCTGGCTCGAAGGGCTGAATGGCCTACCCCTGCACCTATTGTCTATTGTCTATTGTCTATTGTCACCCATTCCTTCTCTCCCGGGATGCTGCCTGACCCGCTGAGTTACTCCAGCATTTTGTGTCTACCTTCGATTTAAACCAGCATCTGCAGTTTTTTCCCTACACATCCTGGCCATTATCTTTCTGAATGATGTTAGGTTTTTTATGTGGACACTTTATTCAATCTGTGCCTCGTTCTCCCATCTGTGATGTGGCCCAGGGGATCTCTCAGTCCAACGGCAGAACCTTCAGAAACTGAATTCATTTGTTTTAACAGTAGTTTCTGGGCATCAGTGAGAAGTGAATACTTCAGACACTCTCCAACCTTTACAAAGCCTTAGAGACAACTCTTCCTTTCATTGTACATCAGCAAGAAGCATCTTGAATCAGGTGCTAATGCACGAAGTCTTTTTTCTTTCACAAATATAGAACATCAAACAAGACAGCCAGGTACAGGCCCTTTGGCCCACTACGTCTTTTAGTTGAAGGTAGACACAAAAAGCTGGACACAAGGCAGCATCTCTGGAGAGAAGGAATGGGAGACCTTTCGGGTCGAGACCCTTCCTCAGACCCGAAACGTCACCCATTCCTTCTCTCCAGAGATGCTGCCTGTCCCGCTGAGCTACCCCAGCTTTTTGTGTCTATCTTCAACTGCAGTTCCTTCTAACACACGTGTTTTTAGTTTTAGGAATGCAGTGTGGAAACAGGCCCTTCGGCCCAGCCGAGTCCACACCGACCGGCGATCCTAACACAATCCTACACACACTAGGGACTTGCACTTCTACCAAGACAATTAACCTGCAAACCTGCACGTCTTTGGAGCGCGGGAGGAAACCAGAGATCCTGGGGAAAACCCACGCAGGTCACGGGGAGAACGTGCAAACTCCGTACAGACAGCGCCCGTAGTCGGGATGGAACCCGGGTCTCTGGCGCTGTGAGGCAGCGACTCTACCGCTGCGCCCCCTGACTGTGCTGAACATGATGCCAAGTTAACCTAATCTCCGCTGCCTGCACGTGATCCATATCCCTCCATTCCAAGCACATCCAAGTGCCTGTCTAAAAGTGTTTTAAACATCATTACTGTATCTGTGCCAACCACCACCACAACCCTTAGCAGCGTGTTCGAGGTTTGCACTTATACCAAGCCAATTAACCTACAAACCTGCACGTCTATGGAGTGTGGGAGGAAACCGAAGATCTCGGAGAAAACCCACGCAGGTCACGGGGAGAACGTGCAAACTCCGTACAGACAGCGCCCGTAGTCGGGATTGAACCCGGATTGAACAAAGCGCTGTAAGGCAGCAACTCTACCGCTGCTCCACCGTAGGCATACATGACTGTAATCGCATATTGTCTTTCCGCTGGCTGCTAAGCACGCAATAAAAGATTTTCGCTGTACCTCTGTAGACGTGAGAATAAACCAGACTGAACCCACACACACCTGGCAATTCCATCCATTACAACAGATCATGCATTTCACTGCTAACATTCTTAACATTTGTCATCGGCATTGGCAACTGATTTAAAAGTTAAATAAATAAACTTGTATTTGCTAATGTGCAGGTGATGTGTTTTGAAAGATTCATGCTTTAACATTGACTATTTATGTACCTTGTAGGAGTCCTCTGTTTGCAATGTTTCACAAAGCAATTCCCCAAAGCCTTTTGCAGAATAACTTACAGTATTTATTAGAATACAGCTTCCTACAGCGAACCAGATCATAATTCCAGATGTCATCAAGCACAGACGTACCAATGCATACATCAACATCTCCGGCAGACAACATTGTTAAAGAAGCAACCCTCTCCAGATTATAGACGCAAAATGCTGGAGTAACTCAGCGGGTCAGGCAGCACCTGTGGAGAACATGGATAGGTGACGTTTCACAGAGTGCTGGAGTAACTCAGCGGGTCAGGCAGCACCTGTGGAGAACATGGATAGGTGACGTTTCACAGAGTGCTGGAATAACTCAGCGTGTCAGGCAGCATCTGTGGAGAACGTGGATAGGTGACGTTTCACAGAGTGCTGGAGTAAATCAGCGGGTCAGGCAGCACCTGTGGAGAACGTGGATAGGTGACGTTTCACAGAGTGCTGGAGTAACTCAACGGGTCAGGCAGCATCTGTGGAGAACGTGGGTAGGATTGTGTTTCGGGTCGGGATCATTCTGGAACTTAGATATGTTGCCATTGAGAGAGTGAGAGAGAACAAACACATTTTTGATTTTAATTTTGATACGTTGACACCCAAGTACCTTTTTCAAAACATGCAAGTGGTCTAAAAGATGTTTTGTTGGGTTGGGACACTCCTTGCTACATTGAGATTAATTAATGCAGGTGAACCAAAGGCATACCACACATGGGGATGGACAGTCATCATTCGTACAACCTTCAGAATCAAAACATTTAAAGGTTTTCAACCAAACTGCAATCGAACACTTTGCAGAAACGACTTGCTGGATCTTTGCAGTTGGACGTAGCACAGTGGTGCAAGGCTTCACAAGCAAGATTCTTCTGTTCAGCACCGGCAAGAAATAGTTCAACGAAACCAGGAGCTGGAAACATTGTCGTACGTTGTAATTAGACATTGAAATAAAGGCAATAAGACCCCAAATTATTGTTGTTTGGAATCCATTCACAAATTAAACTTTGCAAAGAATCAAATCACAGGCACGTGAAAGTCCACAAAGCAGAGTTAAATACTACTTTGCTGCATTTTCGTGCCGAGGTGCTATTGAATGGGAGGGGAATCAGCCATGGTCACATTGAATGGCGGTGCTGGCTCAAAGGGCCGAATGGCCTCCTCCTGCACCTATTGTCTATTGATTGCATGCACTCAAGAAATGGGGCTTTTGTTCAAGGGTAATACAAACACCTTCGTGCATTCAAACTCATTGATGACAAATACAGGGTGACATTATGCATCGTTTGTAAAGATTCCACACCTCCCCTCTCTATAACATTTGGGCGGCACGGTGGCGCAGCGGTAGAGTTGCTGCCTCACAGCGCCAGAGACCCGGGTTCCATCCCGACTACGGGCGCTGTCTGTACGGAGTTTACGCGTTCTCCCCGTGGCCTGCGTGGGTTTTCTCCAGGTGCTCCGGTTTCCTCCCACACTCCACAGACGTGCAGGTTTGGAGGTTAATTGGTTTGGCATAAATGTAAATTGTCCCTCGTGTGTTAGAACGGAGGTGAGGAAAAACCTTTTCACCCAGAGAGTTGTGAAGCTGTGGAACTCTCTGCCTCAGAAGACAGTGGAGGCCAATTCCCTGGATGCTTTCAAGAGCTCTTAATGATCGTGGAGTCAAGGGATACAGGGAGAAGGCAGGAACGGGGTACTAATTGAGAATGATCAGCCATGATCACGGTGAATGGCGGTGCTGACTCGTAGGGCCGAATGGCCTCCTCCTGCACCTATTGTCTATTGTCCATTGTGTGTTGGATAGTGTTAATGTGCAGGGATCACTGGTCGGCGTAGACTCGGTGGGCTGAAGGGCCTGTTTCTGCACTGTTTCTCTAAAGTAAACAAATAGCTTTGTTCGAGACATTGGTGATTATTTTTAAGTTGGCCTGGTTTGGCGACTTGAATGCCCAGGAACAATGATGACTGCAAAATGTTGTGAACACTGCCCGGCCCATCATGGGTACTGACCGCCCCACCATCGAAGGGATTGGCCACACTCTCACTGACCCACACCACCCTGGCCACACTCTCACTGACCCACACCACCCTGGACACACTCTCACTGACCCACACCACCCTGGCCACACTCTCACTGACCCACACCACCCTGGCCACACTCTCACTGACCCACACCACCCTGGCCACACTCTCACTGACCCACACCACCCTGGCCACACTCTCACTGACCCACACCACCCTGGCCATGCTCTCATGTCACCCCTGCCATTGGGAAGAAGGTACAGGAGCCTGAAAACTGTAACGTCCAGGTTCAGGGACAGCTTCTTCCCAACAACCATCAGGCCATTAAACACTACAACCTCCAATAAGCTCTGAACTACATAGACCATTATTGCACTATTAGTGTGTGTGTAAGCGCACGTGTGTAAACATGTGTGTGTGTTTGTTCTTGTTTATTATATTGTTTACAGTGCACAATGTTCAGATATTGTGGTGTGCTGCTGCAAGTAAGAATTTCATTGTTCTATCTGGGTCACACGACAGTAAAACATGTGTAGGAAGGAACTGCAGATGCTGGTTTAACTTTAAACCAAAGACAGACATAAAAAGCTGGAGTAACTCAGCGAGACAGGTTGCATCTCTGGAGAGAAGGAGGGTCTCGACCCACAACATCACCCGTTCCTTCTCTCCACAGATGCTGCCTGACCCGCTGAGTTACTCCAGCACTCTGTGAAACGCCACCTATCCATGTTCTCCACAGATGCTGCCTGACCCGCTGAGTTACTCCAGCTTTTTGTGGCAATAAAACACTCTTGACTCTTGAGGTCGGTAACTGAATAGTCTTTTAACTGATTGCAAAATTGTGTTTTCATTTGACTTTCATTCCTGAAATGGATGGGTTAAGATTGCTTCAGAGGTTGGCGCACAAAGTCAGTGAAAGTAATTTCAGTTAATCATGTCCAATTTTAACAGCAGTGTGATAACTATCAGGCAGCAGATCTGTTCAGGTTAAATGAGCCAGTTATCTCAATATTATAATGCAGGAGGAGGTGACTTCACAGCAATTAATGCATGATCATTCACACCTAATTCAGTGTCCCATGCCTGTGGACATTCAGCAGCCGACAAGCAGTAGAGTTGCTGCCTTACAGCGAATGCAGCGCTGGAGACCCCGGTTCCATCCCGACCACGGGCGCTGTCTGTACGGAGTTTGTACGTTCGCCCCGTGACCTGCGTGGGTTTTTCTCCGAGATCTTCGGTTTCCTCCCACACTCCAAAGACGTACAGGTATGTAGGTTAATTGGCTGCGGTGTAAATGTAAAAATGATCCCCAGTGTCTATCTGCTGGAGTAACTCAGCGGGTCAGGCAGCATCTGTGGAGAACGTGGATAGGTGACGTTTCACAGAGTGCTGGAGTTACTCAGCTGGTCAGGCAGCATCTCTGGAGAACATGGATAGGTGACATTTTGGGTCGAGACCCTTCTTCAGAAGGGCCACCCATTCTGAATCTTCTTCGGAAGGGTCTCGACCCGAAACGCCACCCATTCCTTCTCTCCGGAGATGCTGACTGTCCCGCTGAGTTACTCCAGCGTTTTGTGTCTATACCAGGATATATTGTTGGTTCAGGAACATCCAGATCTCTTTTCATGTTCTCTGTTGTTGCCTTCCTGATTTGCAGCAATTAGATTGGGATCACAGTCACAGTTGTCATGGTTCGGTTACAGGACCGGGCCGGCAATCTGCCGGGGAGATTGTGGGGAGAAGGTAGACTAGTAAAACTGATCAATCCTCCAATTGTCAGTTATTCCCTGAATTATACTCTCCACACATTGTAACAACCCCAACACAATGACAATCTGTCAGTGTTACCAACAGGGTTTTCATGAACTGAACAAGGATTTATTTTTGTACGGTTGTGTTTCAACGATCCTGTAAATATATTTTTGCACATTAGCTAATTGCAATAAAATTTCCATTAACTGCCAAATGCTCCGAATATTTAATATCATTTAGTTGGCACAGCCAGGCCTTCAAATGGCGAGACTCGAGGAAGGAAAAATGTTCCCAATGTTGGGGGAGTCCAGAACCAGGGGCCACACACAGTCTTAGAATAAAGGGGAGGCCATTTAAAACTGAGGTGAGAAGAAACGTTTTCACCCAGAAGGTTGTGAATTTGTGGAATTCTCTGCCACAGAGGGCAGTGGAGGCCAAATCACTGGATGAATTTAAGAGAGAGTTAGATAGAGCTCTAGGGGCTAGCGGAATCAAGGGATATGGGGAGAAGGCAGGCACTGATTACTGATTGTGGATGATCAACCATGATCACAATGAATGGCGGTGCAGACTCGAAGGGCCGAATGGCCTCCGCCTGCACCTATTTTCTATGTTTCTAACTGCGGATGCTGGCAACTTGAGCAAAACGCAAAGTGCTGGAGAGGCTTGTATACACTGTATACACTGGAATTTAGAAGGATGAGAGGAGATTATTAAAGGGTTGAACACGTTAGAGGCAGGAAACATGATCCCAATGTTGGGGGAGTCCAGAACCAGGGCCCACAGTTTAAGAATAAGGGGTAGGCCATTTAGAACGGAGATGAGGAAAAACCTTTTCAGTCAGAGAGTTGTGAATCTGTGGAATTCTCTGCCTCAGAAGGCAGTGGAGGCCAATTCTCTGAATGCATTCAAGAGAGAGCTAGATAGAGCTCTTAAGGATAGCGGAGTCAGTGGGTATGGGGAGAAGGCAGGAACGGGGTACTGATTGAGAATAATCAGCCATGATCACATTGAATGGCGGTGCTGGCTCGAAGGGCCGAAAGGCCTCCTCCTGCACCTATTGTCTATTGTCTATTGATGTCTTGGCATTAAGCTTAGAGATACAGCGGGGAAAGAGGCCCTTCGGCCCACCGAGTCCGTGCCGACCAGCGATCCCCCTGTACACTAGCACTATCCCACACACACTAGGGACAATTAACAGAAGCTAATCAGCCTACAAACCTGCACGTCTTTGGAATGAAGGAGGAATCCGGAGCACCGGGGAAAACCCACATGGTAACAGGGAGAAGGTACAAACTCAGAACAGACAGCCCCCCCTAGTAAGGATCAAACCCGGGTCTCTGGCGCTGTGAGGCAGCAACTCTACCGCTGCACTACCGTGCCGACCCATGGCAAGTGCGAAATGAATTGTAACAAGTTTAACCTTGTATTCTGCACCAGGGCTTAAAGATCTATTGTCGCCTGAACGACAAGGCACACTTAAATCATTAACAACAAACCTTAATTGAACAATCCTTCAGACTTGAATGTTTGGAATATTTTCAAATTCACGCTGCAATCCTGGCCTGTTCCTATGACAACTAAACAGAGTGTCACGTTATTTAAGTCTCGTCCTCAGCTTTAATTTGCCATTCATTGAGGATTATTAACAAAGAGTACACGGCCCTAAAGTACGTAGCAAAGCTACACTTCGTGCTGGAGATAGACGCAGAGTGCTGGAGTGACTCAGTGGGTCAGGCAGCATCTGTGGAGAACATGGATAGGTGACGTTTCACAGAGTACTGGAGTAACTTAGCGGGTCAGGCAGCATCTGTGGTGAACATGGATAGGTGACGTTTCACAGAGTGCTGGAGTAACTTAACGGGTCAGGCAGCATCTGTGGTGAACATAGATAGGTGACGTTTCACAGAGTGCTGGAATAACTCAGCGGGTCAGGCAGCATCTGTGGAGAACATGGATAGGTGACGTTTCACAGAGTGCTGGAGTAACTCAGCGGGTCAGGCAGCATCTCAGGAGAGAAGGAATGGGTGACATTTCGGGTCGAGACCCTTCTTCAGATTGATGTCAGGGGGGGGGCGGGACAAAGGGGCTGGGCTACAAGCTGTGCAGACTGATTATCAATAAAGTATTCTTCAGTCTGAAGAAGGGTCTCGACCTGAAACGTCACCCATTCCTTTGCTCCTGAGATGCTGCCTAACCCGCTGAGTTACTCCAGCACTCTGTGAAATAAATGCCTTCGATTTGTACCAGCATCTGCAGTTATTTTCTATCACAATCATACTTTATTAGCCAAGTGTGTTTTGCAACATACGAGGGACTTCATTTGCCGTACAGTCACACCAATAAAAAGCAACAGGACACACTAAATACATTTTAACACGAACATCCCCCACAGTGACTCCTCCACACACCTCACTGTGATGGAAGGCGAAATAAAAGTTCAATCTTCTCCCCTTCTTTGATATACAGGGGAAAGGTGGTCGAAGGACCATGTGCAGGCAGAGGAGGCTGGATTAGGTTAGCATCATGTTCAGCATGGACATTGTGGGCCGAAGGGCCTGTTCCTGTGCTGTACTGTGTTCTAGTTCCAGATTCCTTTTGCTTTTGTTAATTCTACCGCTCCCGATATTCATACAATGGATTCCTGCATTCTTTCGTACAGAGGATAGACACAAAATGCTGGAGTAACTCAGTGGGACAGGCAGCATTTTGATTAGTGCGGCTGTCAGAGGGTACGGGGAGAAGGCAGGAGAATGGGGTTAGGAGGGAGAGATAGATCAGCCTTGATATTCCCGCATGTCCCACCGAGTTCCTCCAGCACTTTGTGTCTATCTTCGGTTTAAACCAGCATCTGCAGTTCCTTCCTACACATTTAGACAATAGAGAATAGGTGCAGGAGGAAGCCATTCGGCCCTTCGAGCCAGCACCGCCATTCAATGTGATCATGGCTGATCATTCTCAATCAGTACCCCGTTCCTGCCTTCTCCCCATACCCCCTGACTCCGCTATCAGAGAATTGGCCTCCACTGCATTCTGAGGCAGAGAATTCCACAGATTCACAAGTCTCTGACTGAAAAAGTTTTTCCTCATCTCAGTTCTAAATGGCCTATCCCTTATTCTTAAACTGTGGCCCCTTGTTCTGGACTCCCCCAACATTGGGAACATGTTTCCTGCCTCTAACGTGTCCAACCCCTTAATAATCTTATACGTTTCTATAAGATCTCCTCTCATCCTTCTAAATTCCAGTGTATACAAGCCTAGTCGCTCCAGTCTTTCAACATATGACAGTCCCGCCATTCCGGGAATTAACCTAGTAAACCTACGCTGCACGCCCTCAATAGCAAGAATATCCTTCCTCAAATTTGGAGACCAAAACTGCACACAGTACTCCAGGTGCGGTCTCACTAGGGCCCTGTACAACTGCAGAAGGACCTCTTTGCTCCTATACTCAACTCCTCTTGTTATGAAGGCCAACATTCCATTGGCTTTCTTCACTGCCTGCTGTACCTGCATGCTTCCTTTCAGTGACTGATGCACTGGTACAGAACTGAACAGAGCTGAAGGGGGAAAGAAAAAATGAAGTCATTGAAAAAATGAAGTGGACGGTGCCCATTGTTTTCAGTAAGTACAACGTGTAATCTTTTTTTTGTGATGAATGGAATAATTGTTGTGTGATTCTAAGCCTCAGTATTTCTTTACAATGGTGACAAAGCAAGAGTGAAATCGTGCTCAGCTGAATAGGTTTTGCTTTGAGGGGAGTAAATAATATATATTTTTAAGAGAAGAACAGAAATGATACTCTTGAAACAGAATTGTATTGTCTGCTTGCTTCCATCACCTGCTGGGAATGAACTGTCACAGACAGTTGTAATGAAACCTTTACACAATGCTCGGGAAGAACAAACATCTAATTGCTATTGTGATTTAGGTTTCATGCAGTAATTGAATGTGTAGTTTGTGTCCATACGGTTTAGATTTTAGATTTAGAGATACAGCCCAGAAACAGGCCCTTCGGCCCACCGGGTCCGCGCCGCCCAGCGATCCCCGCACACTAACACTATCCTACACCCACTAGGGACAATTTAAAAAAAAAACATTTGCCCAGCCAATTAACCTACATGCCTGTACGTCTTTGAGAGTGTGGGAGGAAACCGAAGATCTCGGAGAAAACCCACGCAGGTCACGGGGAGAACGTGCAAACTCCGCACAGACGGCGCCCGTAGTCAGGATGGAACCCGGGTCTCCGGCGCTGCATTCGCTGTAAGGCAGCAACTCTACCGCTGCGCCCTTTTACGGCAGAGGAGCGGCGTGGTGGCGCAGCGGTAGAGTTGCTGCCTCGCAGCGCCGGAGACCCGGGTTCAATCCTGACTACGGGTGCTGTCTGTACGGAGTTTGCACGTTCTCCCTGCTTTTCCCAAGTGCTCCGGTTTCCTCGCACACTCAAAGACGTGCAGGTTTGTAGGTTAATTGACTTCTGTAAATTATAAATGATCCCTCGTGTAGGGTAGCGTTAATGTGTGGGGATCGCTGGTCGGTGCGGACTCAGTGGGCCGAAGGGCCTGTTTCCACGGTGTATCTCTAAAATCTAAAGCATACAGACCAGAAGACATGGGAGCAGAATAAAGCCATGCGGCCCATCAAAACTGCTCTGCCATTCAATCATGGCCGATCTATCTTTCCCTCTCAATCCCATTCTCCTGCCCTCGCCCTGTAAACTTTGTCACCCATATCTGTGCGTAGTTGCATTCATGGGCCTGTTGTGCGGCTGCTAGTAAGAACTTAATTGTTCTGTTGTCGGAACATGTAACAATTAAACACTCTTGACATTAACGTGCAGGAAGGAACTGCAGATGCTGGTTGAAACCGAAGATAGACACAAAATGCTGGAGTAATAGACAATAGACAATAGACAATAGGTGCAGGAGGAGGCCATTCGGCCCTTCGAGCCAGCACCACCATTCAATGTGATCATGGCTGATCATTCTCAATCAGTACCCCGTTCCTGCCTTCTCCCCAAACCCCCTGACTCCGCTATCCTTAAGAGCTCTATCTAGCTCTCTCTTGAATGCATTCAGAGAATTGCCCTCCACTGCCTTCTGAGGCAGAGAATTCCACAGATTCACAACTCTCTGACTGAAAAAAAAATTCTTCATCTCCGTTCTAAATGAAAACTACCCCTTATTCTTAAACTGTGGCCCCTGGCTCTGAACTCCCCCAACATTGGGAACATGTTTCCTGCCTCTAACGTGTCCAACCCCTTAATAATCTTATACGTTTCGATAAGATCCCCTCTCATCCTTCTAAATTCCAGTGTATACAAGCCTAGTCGCTCCAGTCTTTCAACATACGACAGTCCCGCCATTCTGGGAATTAACCGAGTGAACCTACGCTGCACGCCCTCAATAGCAACTCAGCGGGACAGGCAGCGTCTCCAGAGAAAAGGACCTTTCGGGTCGAGACCCTTCTTGAGACTCCGTCGAGGTACTGTGGCCCATGCTTGACATCGAGAAGACAGCATGGAAAATTATTAATACTCCCATTCAGCCAACAGGTGACAATGTTGAAAGTTACGACAAATTGCCCGACTGACAGCTTGAAGCATCTGTTTCCTCAAGGAACTGCTTTCCAGAATCCTGTCTATTTGCGGGAATTGAGTTTATTACTGTGTCTGATTTGATTTCTAATTCTCTTTCCGTCTACAAGCTTTCTGATCCTAAACCATTTCTCAATTTGCCACTGCTGCACTCAAACCGGCTGGCAATATCGATGCCTGATCAGAACCGATTAAAAATAGGGTGTCGCAGCGATAGAGCTGCTGCCTCACAGCGCCGGAGACCCGGGTTCCAGCGGCCGCCATTGGTGGAGCGGGAGCGCGTGGCCGCTGGCTGGGCGAGGTCACGTGGGGCGCTGGAGTAACTCAGCGGGACAGGCAGCATCTCTGGAGTGAGGGAATGTGTGATGTTTTGGGTCAGGACCCTTCTACTGACTAGTTCTACTGTCCTCCTGATTAAATATTACTATTTGTATGCCTCGTTATCACCTTCCCCTTGGCTACCAATGAACCGTTCTACATTTCCTGAAATCGTCGGCTGCTTATATCTGTCGTTTTCACACCTTACCCTTCCAGTTATATCGCTAGAATCCCTCTCACCATGTTCTCCACAGATGCTGCCTGACCCGCTGAGTTACTCCAGCACTCTGTGAAACGTCACCTATCCATGTTCTCCACAGATGCTGCCTGACCCGCTGAGTTACTCCAGCACTTTGTGTCTTTCCTGGCATGTGTTAGGTTGATATAGGTCACAGAGTCATAGTGATACAGTGTGGAAACAGGCCCTTCGGCCCAACCTGTCCACACCGGCCCACATGTCCCATCTACACTAGTCCCACCCGCCCGCGCTTGGCCCATATCCCTCTAAACCGGTCCTATCATATTTTTCTTTTTTTTTCATATTTCAGATACAGCGCGGAAACAGGCCTTTTCAGCCCACCAAGTCCACGCCACCCAGCGATCCCCACACATTAACACTATCCTACACACACTTGGGACAATTTTTACATTTACCCAGTCAATTAACCTACATACCTGTACGTCTTTGGAGTGTGGGAGGAAACCGAAGATCTCGGAGAAAACCCACGCAGGTCACGGGGAGAACGTACAAACTCCTTACAGTACAGCACCCGTAGTCAGGATCGAACCTGAGTCTCCGGCGCTGCATTCGCTGTAAAGCAGCAAATCTACCGCTGCGCTACCGTGCCGCCCTATCCATGTACCTGTCTAAATGTTTCTTAAACGTTGCGATAGTCCCTGCCTCAACTACCGCCAATGGCAGCTCGTTGCATACACCCGCCACCCTCTGTGAACAAGTCACCCCTCAGATTCCTATTAAATGGAATCAAATGGAATTAAATTAAATGAAAGGGTGACGTCGCCCATGGCCCTGTAGTTGGCAGCGAGGAAGTTGGCAACCCTACGCGGAGGGCCAAAGGGCACAATTCTGCGCTTTGTACTTCTAAACTCGCGACAGTAAATTATCCCGTTCCGTTCCAACCTCCCGTCCACCAAATGATTCGGAGTCTGTTTCGGGAAATTAAAGTTTGGCTCTACAAAGTTCTCACAGCTACCTCTGGTCTGACCTTTGGCCTTATCAGCTTCGGTCATCTTTACACCAATCCCCAGGATTTGCTTAAAATTCCTTTTCAGTTAGATTCAATTCTAACTCCACAAACGTCTGTAGTTCACTGAGTATTATTTTACCTTTTCCCCCCATGAATGAGATTCACATTGACAACCCTTCATATAATATTGGGGGTGGGGGTGGGGTGGGGGAGGGGGGGGGGGGATGGCTTTACATCCTTTCAGCGAAGGCAAGAATTTGTATTTGTTCTTTTATTTACCCTTCACCTTGGAGCAGTTTCAAGGATGCAAAGATCGTTTCTGCTCCATCTGGCCGATTCTCCAGTTGTGACCACATTGCCTGGAGATTAACACATCGCATGCAAAGGGAACTAGAAACCCATCTGTCCAAAGGCAAGGTCAACTCTTTGCATTAATAATAATAATAATAATAATCAGATGGGCTTTGCCCAGATGCCTTGATGCGTGGGATACGTGCTCAGTCTTAACAGACGAGTGCCAGTCCGCGCTCGAGTCCAACGTGGGAACGTAGACGCAAGGAAGGAATTCCCAGATGCGGTGGGAAGGAACGGCAGATGCTGGTTTACACCGAAGGTAGACACAAAACGCTGGAGGACTTCAACGGGGCGGGACAGGCAGCATCTCTGGAGAGAAGGAATGGATGATGTTTCAGGTCGAGACCCTTCTTCAGATAACAACTCCAAGGAACTGCAGATGCTGGTTTCCAACAAAAAAAAAGACAAAGTGCGGGAGTAACTCGTGTCGGGCAGCATCTGTGGAGAACATGGAGAGGTGACATTATCAGGTCGGGTGGGGTCGGGCAGCATCTGTGGAGGGATTGGACAGGCGTGGATTTCGGACACAATCCAATTGTCTTTGGTCAATTTTCCAACCATCATTATCTGTAATGTTTCCGTGATGTTGACTCACTGGTTATTGCAAATTCCAAGCACGCATTCCATCTCTGTACAATTGCATTTACAGTTTGAAGATAGACACAAAAAGCTGGAGTAACTCAGCGGGACAGGCAGCATTTCTGGAGAGAGGGAATGTGTGATGTTTTGGGTCAGGACCCTTCTACGGACTAGTTCTACTGTCCTGATTAAATATTACTATTTGTATGCCTCGTTATCACCTTCCCCTTGGCTACCAATGAACCATTCTACATTTCCTGAAATCGTCGGCTGCTTATATCTGTCGTTTTCACACCTTACCCTTCCAGTTATATCGCTAGACTCCCTCTCACCTCTCCATGTTCTCCACAGATGCTGCCTGACCCGCTGAGTTACTCCAGCACTCTGTGAAACGTCACCTATCCATGTTCTCCACAGATACTGCCTGACCCGCTGAGTTACTCCAGCACTCTGTGAAACGTCACCTATCCATGTTCTCCAGAGATGCTGCCTGACCCGCTGAGTTACTCCAGCACTCTGTGAAACATCACCTATCCATGTTCTCCACAGATGCTGCCTGACCCGTTGAGTTACTCCAGCACTCGGTGAAACGTCACCTATCCATGTTCTCCACAGATGCTGCCTGACCCGCTGAGTTACTCCAGCACTTTGTGTCTTTCCTGGCATGTGTTAGGTTGATATAGGTCACAGAGTCATAGTGATACAGTGTGGAAACAGGCCCTTCGGCCCAACCTGTCCACACCGGCCAACATGCCCCATCTACACTAGTCCCACCTGCCTGCGTTTGGCCCATATCCCTCTAAACCGGTCCTATCCATGTACCTGTCTAAATGTTTCTTAAACGTTGCGATAGTCCCAGCCTCAACTACCGCCAATGGCAGCTCGTTCCATACACCCACCACCCTCTGTGAACAAGTCACCCCTCAGATTCCTATTAATTCGTTCCAACCCAACTATAAACTTATGTCTACTAAGTGGTTGGAATAACTACCAACCAAAAATTGATATAGTTCTGGTCCGAAGAAGGGTCTGGACCCGAAACGTCACCCATTCCTTCTCTCCAGAGATGCTGCCTGTCCTTTAATCACTTTTGACACAATTCTACCTTTCTTTCACACATTCAAGTGTCCCGCTGTGCAGCCGAATACACAAGTTGTGACAGCCGTCCATTATTTTTGGTCTCAGCTGTAATAAAATGCTTAAGTCCACGCTAAGATACAACGCATCATTTTATTGAAGCACTTACATCAGAGGACCTGCAGTACATTACAGCTCCGATTTGCTACATCTACTGCCTGGCATAGGCCAGTTCTTAATATTATAAAGCACGTACTAGGCGGGACTACTACTAACAAGCACTACGATCGGCTAGCATGCAATAATAATAATAAGTTTAATAATAATAATATTCATTTATTGTCATTGCAACGAGTACAACGAAATTAAAAAATAGCCAATCCTGACGGTGCGTAAAAACATATATGCAATAAATGCAAAAACAAATAAATACAATTATATTAAGTACAAAAGTTTTAACAGTGTTGCCTAGTGCAGAAGGTAGTGTTCAGTTCTCGTATGGCCCTGGGGTAAAAACTGTTCTTAAGTCTGTTTGTTCGGGATTTGATCGACCTGAAACGTCGACCAGAGGGCAGATGAACAAACAGACGGTGGCCGGGGTGGGATGGATCTTTTATTATTTTGCCTGCTCTACTGAGGCAGCGTAGGCTGAACAGGTGCTCCAGGAAGGGCAGTGAGCAGCCGATGATCTTCTGGGCCGTCGTGATGACCCTCTGAAGGGCCTTCCTGTCCTTTTCTGAGCAGCTGGCATACCATGTGGTTATACGGTATGCCAGCACACTCTCGATGGAGCAGCGATAGAAGGACATCATGAGCTTCTCCTGCAGGTTGGTTTTCCTGAGGATCCTCAGGAAGTGGAGTCTCTGCTGTGCCTTCTTCACTGTGGTGATGGTGTTGGTAGACCAGGTAAGATCCTCTGCGATGTGCGTACCCAGGAACCTGAAAGCGGGTACCCTTTCCACACAGACCCCATTGATGTAGAGTGGGTCGTATTCTGCACTGGTTTTCCTGAAGTCTATTATAAGTTCCTTTGTTTTGGAGGAGTTCAATAGCCCATCTACACCTCTTCTTGTAGAAATAAAGGAACAACGGTAGCTTAAGCAATGAAAAACAAAAATGTGAAGAATATACGAGCAAAGTTACACAAAATCGCCATATCTAACGGGTGGCCTACAAACCCATCCGGCCCTCGCGCGGTAAGAGACCGCCTCACCTCCTTTCGCGGGAGAACAGACGGGGGAGGAGAGTGGGGACGCAACAGGCGACTTGACAGGACTAGTGGGAGATGACATGGGCACATAATTATATGTAATTATATTATTAATAACTTTCACCTTAAATAGGGGAAGAAAACTGCCGGTATTAACTCAATTATCTCTTGATCATTCAGTGTGCCTTTCATTTGAGTTTCGGAGCAAAGAGATCCTTCTGCAGTTGTACAGGGCCCTAGTGAGACCGCACCTGGGGTACTGTGTGCAGTTTTGGTCTCCAAATTTGAGCAAGGACGTTCTTGCTATTGAGGGCGTGCAGCATAGGTTCACCAGGTTAATTCCTGGGATGGCGGGACTGTCATATGTTGAAAGACTGGAGCGACTGGCCTTGTATTCACTGGAATTTAAAAGGTGAGAGGGGATCTTATTGAAACAAAAGATTATTAAGGGCTTGGACACGTTAGAGGCAGGAAACATGTTCCCGATGTTGGGGGAGTCCAGAACCAGGGGGCCGGTGTGGGCAAGTTGGGCCGAAGGGCCCGTTTCCACACTATGTGACTCCATGATGTCAAATGAAATTGCTTTAACAGGAATTAAGGCATGGTATATAATTGCCATCAGTCCAACGCTCCATTTCACAGACACTGTGTACGTTGAAAGCTCATCAGGAAATTCTCCAATATGCAAATAAATTCCAAATAAGCTTCACGCTGACTAATTCGCAACTAGGTGCCTAACTCGTTTTCCAATCTGGTTTCGCTTAAAGATACTTTTAAGGATACTGTGCGGCACGGTGGCGCAGCGGTAGAGTTGCTGCCTCTCAGCGCCAGAGACCCGGGTTCCATCCGACTACGGGCACTGTCTGCGTGGAGTTTATACGCTCTCCCCGTGACCATGTGGGTTTCCTCCAGCTATTCACAAGTGATAGGAGCAGAAGACTACAGGCCCATCAAGTCTACTCTGCCATTCAGTCATGGCTGGTCTATCTCTCCCTCTCAACCCCATTCTCCTGCCTTTTCCCCCTAACCCCTGACACCCGGTTGCTCCGGTTTCCTCCCAAACCCAACCCAATCGCGTGTGGGGGTTTGTAGGTTGCCCTTAGTGTGTGTAGGATAATACTAGTGTACGGGGATCGCTGGTCGGAACGGACTCGGTGGGCCGAAGGGCCTGTTTCCGCGATGCATCTCTAAACGCAACTAGGGAATTAGGACAGATAGACATTCTTGCATTTATTTCAAGAGGGCTGGAACACAAAAACAGGGATGTAATGCTGAGGCTCCACAAGGCACTGGTCAGGCCGCATTGGGGCAGTATTGTGAGCAATTAGGAGCTAATTACCCCATTCTCCTACCTGAAAGTCCAGAACAAGGGGCCACAGTTTAAGAATAAGGGGTAGGCCATTTAGAACTGAGATGAGGAAAAACTTTTTCAGTCAGAGAGTTGTGAATCTGTGGAATTCTCTGCCTCAGAAGGCAGTGGAGGCCAATTCTCCGAATGCATTCAAGAGAGAGCTAGATAGAGCTCTTAAGGATAGCGGAGTCAGGGGGTATGGGGAGAAGGCAGGAACGGGGTACTGATTGAGAATGATCAGCCATGATCACATTGAATGGCGGTGCTGGCTCGAAGGGCCGAATGGCCTCCTCCTGCACCTATTGTCTATTGTCTAATTCGGCTCCTATCACTTCTGATAGTGAAAACAGCGCTGAACTACTATCTACCACTTTGGAGACCCTCGGACTATCCTTGATCAGACTTTACTAGCACTAAACGTTATTCGCTTATTACATTATCTGTTCACTACGAACGGCTCGATGTTAATAGGAGGTAGACACAAACTGCTGGAGTAACTCAGCGGGGCAGGCAGCATCTCGGGAGAGAAGGAATGGGTGACGTTTCGGGTCGAGACACTTCTTCTTAACCCAGGCTCGATTGTAATCATGTATTGTCTTTCCGCTGACTGGTTAGCACGCAACAAAAGCTTTTCGCTGTACCTCGGTACACGTGACAATAAACTAAACTCAATCTCTTGTGTCTCCAAATTAAGGCTAGATATTGATTCCCAAAACGTCTTTCGGCAGTAAAGAATCAGAACGATAGTCGATCCTCGCCATTTAGCCAGTCGAACACTTTAGAATTCGAGAAAGGGAACTGGGGAAATGTTTGAATGGGTGAAATTGGCAATGATTTGGGAGTGAGAGAGAGAGGTGGCAGAGGGGACAATATTAACTGGCTCTTTCAAAGAAGCACCACATGCACAGAAGGGCTCATTCTGCGTGCATTCATTACGATTGATTCTCTGGAAAACCAGGCCTGTATTTTACAAGGGTTTTCATGTTGCAGTGATATTTAAAAAACAAGCATTTCGAAACTCCCCAGAGGTTTAATCCTTTATTAACCTTTTACTAACAGAAGAGTACGAATGTTATTTAAAATCATTGAGCTACTTTGCATGTCTTAATAAAAACAAGATGTATTCTTTTCATTAGCCCGAGGGCATTGTCTGTATGGATAACTACCAGAGTCATCACAACCATCTATAAATAATCAGTTACAGTGAGACCCAAATGCCACAAATCTTCGTGACAACTTCAACCTCAGAACATCAAGCTTGGCAAATACAAAGGGTTGCAGACTAAAATTGACCTGCTGCATGGCACGGTCAAGGAAGGGGTGTGACACAGTGTATTTCCTACCCAGGGAATTATTCACAGCAATACAAGGTCTATTCAAGACATTACCGTACACACCTACACAGATGACAGATGAGCTCTCTGCAGCCCAACTGCAAGGAGAAGCTTTCATTTCAATTCGAATCCTCGTACATTTTATAAAAAACAGCTGCCGCCCTGACTACAGGCTGCAAAGATCACGCCTGCTCCGGGTTTCAGCACGAAACAAAGGCCAGCAATTAGAAATGGTGTTCCATTCACGGCCTGCTAATGGAGTTATCGCGTACAGTTTTGGTCTCCTAATCTGAGGAAAGACATTCTTTCCATAGAGGAAGTACAGAGAAGGTTCACCAGATTGATCCCTGGGATGGCAGGACTTTCATATGAAGAAAGATTGGATAGACTCGGCTTGTACTCGCTGGAATTTAGAAGAATTGAGGGGGGATCTTATAGAAACTTACAAAATTCTTAAGGGGTTGGACAGGCTAGATGCAGGAAGATTGTTCCCGATGTTGGGGAAGTCCAGAACAAGGGGTCACAGTTTAAGGATAAGGGGGAAGTCTTTTAGGACCGAGATGAGAACGTTTTTTTTCACACAGAGAGTGGTGAATCTGTGGAATTCTCTGCCACAGAAGGTAGTTGAGGCCAGTTCATTGGCTATATTTAAGAGGGAGTTAGATGTGACCCTTGTGGCTAAAGGGATCAGGGGGTATGGAGAGAAGGCAGGTACAGGATACTGAGTTGGATGATCAGCCATGATCGTATTGAATGGCGGTGCAGGCTCGAAGGGCCGAATGGCCTACTCCTGCACCTATTTTCTATGTTTTCTATGTTTCTATGAATGAGGCAGCAAGCATATCCAACAGCGGCAAACATGGTTTACACACCAACACAGGCACGGTGGCGCAGTGGTAGAGTTGCTGCCTCACAGCGCCAAAGACCCGGGTTCCATCCCGACTACGGGTGCTGTCTGTACGGAGTTTGTACGTTCTCCCCGTGACCAGCGTGGGTTTTCTCCGAGTGCTCCCATTTCCTCCCACACTCCAAAGACGTGCAGGTTTGTAGGTTAATCGGCTTTGGTACAGATTGTAAATTTACCCTAGAGTGTGTAGGATAGTGTTAGTGTGCGAGGTGACTGTTGGTCAGTGCGGACTCGGTGGGCCGAAGGGCCTGTTTCCGCGCTACATCTCTGAGACTAAAATTTTTTTAATTAGAGAAACAAAAAACTGCAGATAGACACAGAGTGTCTAGAGTGCTGGAGTAACTCAGTGGGTCAGGCAGCATCTGTGGAGAACACGGATAGGTGACGTTTCACAGAGTGCTGGAGTAACTCAGCGGGTCAGGCAGCATCTGTGGAGAACACGGATAGGTGACGTTTCACAGAGTGCTGGAGTAACTCAGCGGGTCAGGCAGCATCTGTGGAGAACACGGATAGGTGACGTTTCACAGAGTGCTGGAGTAACTCAGCGGGTCAGGCAGCATCTGTGGAGAACAAGGATAGGTGACGTTTCACAGAGTGCTGGAGTAATTCAGCGGGTCAGGCAGCATCTGTGGAGAACATGGATAGGTGACGTTTTGAACCGGGACCCTTCTTCAGATGGATTGTAGGTGGGGGGGGGGGGGGGGGGGGGGGGGGGGGAGAGGGGAGAGTGGAGCAGAACGCAAGAAAAGACCAGGACAATTCAGGGCCGGTAACAGGCAGAGGAGTTCCCTGAAAGGCTGCTTGTTGAATATGGACGGTGTGACCCACAGAGGGACACATCATTGTGGATGTTGTGAACTGCGGAACTGGTTAACTAACTTTTAGTGAATGAAGGGGAGAAAAAAAACACAGGGAGAGCCCCTACAATCAGTATGAAGAAGGGTCTTGACCAAAAACATCACTTGTCCATGTCCTCGAACCTAAACCTAAACCTCCCTCAACTACCTGCTCTGGAAGACTGAAGAAGGGTCTTGACCTGAAACGTCGCCCATTCCTTCTCTCCTGAGATGCTGCCTGACCTGCTGAGTTACTCCAACATTTTGTGAATAAATACCTTCGATTTGTACCAGCATCTGCAGTTATTTTCTTACACTTAGTGTGCGGGGATCGCTGGTCGGCGTGGACTCGGTGGGCCGAAGAGCCTGTTTCCACGCTGTATCTCTAAACTAAACTATGGGCGACAGTGAGCTGTAGATTGCTTCAGAATTACAATCATTTCCATCACATCCTATTGCAATTTCATTCACAGTATGTAGATTTAGATTCATCAGTTCAATCATCGTGACGATGTTGGAACCTAGAATTAACACATGCCAAAACCTGTGCACATCTGACTAATCTTCAATTCTCATCTAGATTTTTTTTTTTAGATTTAGAGATACAGCGCGGAAACAGGCCCTTCGGCCCACCGGGTCCGCGCCGCCCAGCGATCCCCGCACACTAACACTATCCTACACCCACTAGGGACAATTTTTTTTACATTTGCCCAGCCAATTAACCTACAAACCTGCACGTCTTTGGAGTGTGGGAGGAAACCGAAGATCTCGGAGAAAACCCACGCAGGTCACTGGGAGAACGTACAAACTCCGTACAGACAGCACCCGTAGTCAGGATCAAACCTGAGTCTCCGGCGCTGCATTTGCTGTAAGGCAGCAACTCTACCGCTGCGCCACCGTGCCACCCAGGGGCTTAAACAGCATTGTCATGATAGATGGTGTTACAGATTCATACAGCACAGAAACAGGCCCTTCGGCCCAACTCATCCATGCCAACCAACATGTCCCATCAAAGCTAGTCCCATTTGCCCGCATTTATATGCCCATAGATTAGACCCATAGATAATAGATTTGGCTCGAGCTGCTGCAAGTAAGAATGTCATTGTTCCATGATTGGCACAGGCAACAGTTAAACACTCTGAGTCACAGAGTGATACAGTGCGGAAACAGGCCCTTCGGCCCTACTCGCCCACACCGGCCAACATGTCCCATCTACACTAGTCCCACCTGCCTGTGTTTGGCCCATATCCTCTAAGCCTGTCCTGTCCATGCACTTGTCCAAATGCTTCCTAAACGTTGTGATAGTCCCTGCCTCAACTACCTCCTCTGGCAGCTCGTTCCATACACCCACCGCCCTTTATGTAAGATAGTTGCTCCTCAGGTTCCCATTATATCAAGAGGCAAGAGTGTTTTATTGTCGTGTGACCCAGATAGAACAATGAAATTCTTACTTGCAGCAGCACAACACAATATGTGAACATAGTGCACTGTAAACAATAATAATAATAATAATAATAATAATAATAATAATAATAATAATAATAATAATAATAATAATAATAATAATAATAATAATAATAATAATAATAATAATAATAATAATAATAATAATAATAATAATAATAATAATAATAATAATAATAATAATAATAATAATAATAATAATAATAATAATAATAATAATAATAATAATAGTCTATTGTAGATCTGAGCTTATTTGAGGTTGTGATGTTTAATAGCCTGATGGCTATAGGGAAGAATATCTTCCCCCCCCAATCTCCCCTCCCCTTCACGTTAAGCCAATGTCACCTGGTTCTCGATTCCCTTACTCTGTGCATCTACTCTAGGTTTCGCAAAATACTGGTGTAACTCAGCAGGTCAGGCAGCATCTCTGGAGAGAAGGAACGTCACCCGATCTATTCCCCTCATGATTGTATCCCCTTTGTAAGCTCGCCCTTCATCCTCCTGCGCTCCAAGGCATAGAGGCCTAGCCTGCTCAACCTCTCCCTGTATCTCAGGCCCTGGAGTCCTGGCAACATCCTCGTAAACCTTCGCTGCTCCCTTGCCAGCTTGATTCTCTTGAGTTCTGTCAATGAGTTTATTACCACTGGTCCCTGCTGTGTGCAGTCCGATTTCTCCTGTTCTCCGGCGTTGATTCATAGACAATAGACAATAGACAATGGGTGCAGAAGGAGGCCATTCGACCCTTCGAGCCAGCACCGCCATTCAATGTGATCATGGCTGATCATTCTCAATCAGTACCCCATTCCTGCCTTCTCCCCATACCCCCTGACTCCGCTATCCTTAAGAGCTCTATCCAGCTCTCTCTTGAATGCATTCAGAGAATTGGCCTCCACTGCCTTCTGAGGCAGAGAATTCCACAGATTCACAACTCTCTGACTGAAAAAGTTTTTCCTCATCTCACTTCTAAATGGCCTACCCCTTATTCTTAAACTGTGGCCCCTTGTTCTGGACTCCCCCAACATTTGGTGCTCTGGACTCCCCCAACATGCTCCATAATGTTTACTTATCAGATAGAGTAACCCAAGGAACATTAACCGGGCCTCAGACCTTACCCATCACGCATGCCTTCCGACAATCTCCCAGCGCTAGGACTGATACCTCCAGCGTGAAATGGGTTCAATGATGATCAGGAATCTGAACCAGAACAGAGCAAGATAATATAGATAATATCCCCAGTATTTGTAAAATCAATTTCATGACATAAAGCTATCTTTCGAATGACGGGACAGAAGGCAGCACGGTGGCGCAGCGGTAGAGTTGCCGCCTTACAGCGAATGCAGCACCGGAGACCCGGGTTCCATCCCGACTACGGGTGCTGTCTGTACGGAGATTTACGTTCTCCCCGTGACCTGCGTGGGTTTTCTCCAAGATCTCCGGTTTCCTCCCACACTCCAAAGACGTGCAGGTTTGTAGGTTAACTGGCTTGGTAAATGTAAAAATTGTCCCCAGTGGGTGTAGGATAGTGTTAGTGTGCGGGGATCGCTGGTCGGCGCGGACTCGGTGGGCCACCCTGGAACACCCTGGACCTGGACCACCCTGGACCACCCTGGACCACACTGCACCACCCTGGAACACCCTGGAACACCCTGATCCTGGACCACCCTGGAACACCCTGGACCACCCTGATCCTGGACCACCCTGGAACACCCTGGAACACCCTGGAACACACTGATCCTGGACCACCCTGGAACACCCTGGACCACCCTGGACCACCCTGATCCTGGACCACCCTGGACCACCCTGAGCCTGGACCACCCTGTTTCAAAAGTCTGGGAGCAGAGCAAGGACGCCCGTTGGCTGAGCACTAAAGTAAGTGCTAGTTTAAGTGAGAAGTCAGGTAAATTGGACAATCAGGCAATTTAATTGGTAATATAAGCAATACTTGCAAAAGGGTGCAGCCCTGTTCAGGTGCAGCCTAGTGAGGGAAGTGCCCAGTGAGAAAAGTGCGAGTCTTTGGCTGCGAGTCTTCGGCGAGGAGGCTGAGGTGAGGAGGATACGATTGTTTTAAGCCAGAGCTGGTTATAGGCACAAGGTGATGGCGGAAAAGTTGGCGCAGTGTGTTTCCTGCAGGATGTGGGAAGACAGGGACGTCGCTGGAGCTTCTGGGAGCTACACCTGCAAGAACTGTGTCCAGGTGCAGCTCCTGAAGGGACGTGTGGTGGAGTTGGAGAGGCAGTTGGATGACCTCAGGGCCATCCGAGAATGCGAGAGTTTCCTCGACAGGACCTATTGTGAGGCTGTCACGCCAAGGGTCCAGGTCGAGCGAAGGTGGGAGACTGTTTCAGGGGGGAGTGGACGTGGACTACAGGAGACCCCAGTGGCTGTGCCTATTGCAAATAGGTATACCCTCTTGGGAACTGTCGGGGCAGAAGACGTTTCCAGTCCGAGTGGCGGACCTGTTGGCAAGGATACTCGACAGGGGAGACCGAAGTCTGGAAGAGCCGTAGTGGTCGGTGACTCCATAGTCCGAGGGACGGACAGAAGATTCTGTGGCAGCAGGAGGGACTTGAGGATGGTCTGTTGCCTCCCTGGTGCCAGGGTTCAACACATCACAGACCGGCTTCAGAAAATCCTAGTGAGGGAAGGCGATCAACCTGAAGTCGTTGTGCACGTGGGCACGAATGACGTCGGGCGGAAGAGGAAGGAGGTGCTACAGCGGGAGTTTAGAGAGTTGGGAAAAGCACTGAGAAGTAGGACGTCGAAGGTGGTTATCTCTGGACTGCTACCGGTACCTCGTGCTGGTGAGGCCAGGAACAGAGAGATAGAGGGTATGAATTTATGGCTGAGGGGCTGGTGCAGAGAGCAGGGATTTCGATTTCTGGACCACTGGGATCTCTTCTGGGCTAGGGGTGACTTGTACAAAAGGGACGGGTTCAATCTTAACAGCAGGGGGACAAACATTCTGGCAGGCAGGTTTGCTAGTGTGACACCTGTGGCTTTAAACTAAGTAGTGGGGGGGAGGGGTTAACAAATTGTGAATATGAAGATGAGGTAAAAGGGAATACAGGAGATATTGCAAAAGACTCTCGGAAGAATGGGAACAGAAGTTCTAGAGCGGAAAAGAAATTAAGGGCAGGGCCAATTGTGAACGATGTGAGAGAGGAGGTAAATACAGAAGTTAAAGTGTTGTACTTAAATGCGCGTAGTATAAAAAATAAAGTGGATGAGCTTGAGGCTCAGTTAGTCATGGGCAAGTATGATGTTGTAGGGATCACTGAGACATGGTTACAAGAGGACCAGGGCTGGGAACTGAATATCCAGGGGTACACAACGTATAGAAAAGACAGACAGGTGGGCAGAGGGGGTGGGGTTGCTCTGATGGTAAGGAATGATATTCATTCCCTTGCAAGGGGTGACATAGAATCAGGAGATGTTGAATCAGTATGGATAGAAATGAGAAATTGTAAGGGTAAAAAGACCCTAATGGGAGTTATCTATAGGCCCCCAAACAGTAGCCTCGACATAGGGTGCAAGTTGAATCAGGAGATAAAATTGGCGTGTCAAAAATGTAATGCTACTGTGGTTATGGGAGATTTCAACATGCAGGTAGACTGGGAAAATCAGGTTGGAAATGGACCCCAGGAAAGAGAGTTTGTAGAGTGCCTTCGAGATGGATTCTTAGAACAGCTTGTACTGGAGCCTACCAGGGAGAAGGCAATTCTGGATTTAGTGTTGTGTAATGATCCTGATCTGATAAGGGGACTAGAGGTAAAAGAGCCATTAGGAGGCAGTGATCACAACATGATAAGTTTTACTCTGCAAATGGAAAGGCAGAAGGGAAAATCGGAAGTGTCGGTATTACAGTATAGCAAAGGGGATTACAGAGGCATGAGGCAGGAGCTGGCCAAAATTGACTGGAAGGAGGCCCTAGCAGGGAAGACGGTAGAACAGCAATGGCAGGTATTCCTGGGAATAATGCAGAGGTTGCAGGATCAATTTATTCCAAAGAGGTGGAAAGACTCTAAGGGGAGTAAGAGACACCTGTGGCTGACGAGGGAAGTCAGGGACAGCATAAAAATTAAGGAGAGGAAGTATAACATAGCAAAGAAGAGTGGGGAGACAGAGGATTGGGACTCTTTTAAAGAGCAACAAAAGTTAACTAAAAAGGCAATACGGGGAGAAAAGATGAGGTACGAGGGTAAACTAGCCAATAATATAAAGGAGGATAGCAAACGTTTTTTTAGGTACGTGAAGAGGAAAAAAATAGTCAAGGCAAATGTGGGTCCCTTGAAGACAGAAGCAGGGGAATTTATTATGGGGAACAAAGAAATGGCAGACGAGTTAAACCGTTACTTTGGATCTGTCTTCACTGAGGAGGATACACACAATCTCCCAAATGTTCTAGGGGCCGGAGAACCTAGGGTGATGGAGGAACTGAAGGAAATCCACATTAGGCAGGAAATGGTTTTGGGTAGACTGATGGGACTGAAGGCTGATAAATCCCCAGGGCCTGATGGTCTGCATCCCAGAGTACTTAAGGAGGTGGCTCTAGAAATAGTGGAAGCATTGGAGATCATTTTTCAATGTTCTATAGATTCAGGATCAGTTCCTGTGGATTGGAGGATAGCAAATGTTATCCCACTTTTTAAGAAAGGAGGGAGAGAGAAAACGGGGAATTATAGACCAGTTAGTCTGACATCAGTGGTGGGGAAGATGCTGGAGTCAATTATAAAAGACGAAATTGCTGAGCATTTGGATAGCAGTAACGGGATCATTCCGAGTCAGCATGGATTTACGAAGGGGAAATCATGCTTGACAAATCTACTGGAATTTTTTGAGGATGTAACTAGGAAAATTGACAAGGGAGAGTCAGTGGATGTGGTGTACCTCGACTTTCAGAAAGCCTTCGACAAGGTCCCACATAGGAGATTAGTGGGCAAAATTAGGGCACATGGTATTGGGGGTAGGGTACTGACATGGATAGAAAATTGGTTGACAGACAGAAAGCAAAGAGTGGGGATAAATGGGTCCCTTTCGGAATGGCAGGCAGTGACCAGTGGGGTACCGCAAGGTTCGGTGCTGGGACCCCAGCTATTTACGATATACATTAATGACTTAGACGAAGGGATTAAAAGTACCATTAGCAAATTTGCAGATGATACTAAGTTGGGGGGTAGTGTGAATTGTGAGGAAGATGCAATAAGGCTGCAGGGTGACTTGGACAGGTTGTGTGAGTGGGCGGATACATGGCAGATGCAGTTTAATGTAGATAAGTGTGAGGTTATTCACTTTGGAAGTAAGAATAGAAAGGCAGATTATTATCTGAATGGTGTCAAGTTAGGAGGAGGGGGAGTTCAACGAGATCTGGGTGTCCTAGTGCATCAGTCAATGAAAGGAAGCATGCAGGTACAGCAGGCAGTGAAGAAAGCCAATGGAATGTTGGCCTTCGTAACAAGAGGAGTTGAGTATAGGAGCAAAGAGGTCCTTCTACAGTTGTACCGGGCCCTGGTGAGACCGCACCTGGAGTACTGTGTGCAGTTTTGGTCTCCAAATTTGAGGAAGGATATTCTTGCTATGGAGGGCGTGCAGCGTAGGTTCACTAGGTTAATTCCCGGAATGGCGGGACTGTCGTATGTTGAAAGGCTGGAGCGATTGGGCTTGTGTACACTGGAATTTAGAAGGATGAGGGGGGATCTTATTGAAACATATAAGATAATTAGGGGATTGGACACATTAGAGGCAGATAACATGTTCCCAATGTTAGGGGAGTCCAGAACAAGGGGCCACAGTTTGAGAATAAGGGGTAGGCCATTTAGAACGGAGATGAGGAAGAACTTTTTCAGTCAGAGGGTGGTGAAGGTGTGGAATTCTCTGCCTCAGAAGGCAGTGGAGGCCAGTTCGTTGGATGCTTTCAAGAGAGAGCTGGATAGAGCTCTTGAGGATAGCGGAGTGAGGGGGTATGGGGAGAAGGCAGGAACGGGGTACTGATTGAGTGATCAGCCATGATCGCATTGAATGGCGGTGCTGGCTCGAAGGGCTGAATGGCCTACTCCTGCACCTATTGTCTATTGTCTATTGTCTATTGTCTATTGGAACACCCTGGACCACCCTGATCCTGGACCACCCAGGAACACCCTGATCCTGGACCACCCTGGAACACCCTGAAACACCCTGATCCTGGACCACCCTGGAACACCCTGGACCACCCTGGACCACCCTGGACCTGGACCACCCTGGAACACCCTGGAACACCCTGGACCTGGACCACCCTGGACCTGGACCACCCTGGACCTGGACCACCCTGGACCTGGACCACCCTGGAACACCCTGGAACACCCTGGACTACAGTGGAACACCCTGGAACACCCTGGAACACCCTGGAACACCCTGGAACACACTGGAACACCCTGGACAACCCTGGAACACCCTGGAACACCCTGGACCACCCTGGAACACCCTGGACCTGGACCACCCTGGACCACCCTGGAACACCCTGGAACACACTGGAACACCCTGGAACACCCTGGAACACCCTCGACCTAGACCACCCTTGATCACCCTGGACCACCCTTGACCATCTTTGACCACCCTCAACCACAACCACCCTCCTCCACCTGGACCACCCTCACACCACCCCCTCACCGGCCTGAGCCGGAGTCCCATGGCTGCTTTCACAGAGTGATTTCCCCATCAGGCTGCGTTCTGAAGCAATTGTAAATGATGCCAGGAGAGGTATTCACCCGGGGAAGTGGAACCTGAATTTCAAGCTCATTATTGGGTAATCAGGAGAGACAATGAGGATCTTTTTTCAAATGAGAAAGGATTTATAAACCGGACCCTGTGGTTGAAAGCAAGAGCGATGAAACAATGCTGGTCTCAATGTTCCCGGTCTTTACATCTTGCAAACTTGTGAACAATTGGCGACTTTGGGCGTGACCATCCATCATTCAATACCGGTGACTACTGCAGTCATTATGGTGAAATAGTTCTCATTTACAAATAGAATATGAGTTTCTATTAATTATGTCCTGAGATAACTTGGGGATTAAAGTATTGGAAAGGTGACAGAAAGACGGTGTATAAACTGGAATTTAGAAGGATGAGAGGAGATCTTATAGAAACGTATAAGATTATTAAGGGGTTGGACACGTTAGAGGCAGGAAACATGTTCCCAATGTTGGGGGGAGTCCAGAACCAGGGACCACAGTTTAAGAATAAGGGGTAGGCCATTTAGAACAGAGATGAGGAAAAGCTTTTTCAGTCAGAGAGTTGTGAATCTCTGGAATTCTCTGCCTCAGAAGGCAGTGGAGGCCAATTCTCTGAATGCATTCAAGAGAGAGCTGGATAGAGCTCTTAAGGATAGCGGAGTCAGGGGGTATGGGGAGAAGGCAGGAACGGGGTACTGATTGAGAATGATCAGCCATGATCATATTGAATGGCGGTGCGTACAGGCTCGATGGGCCGAATGGCCTCCTCCTGCACCTATTGTCTATTGTCTATTGTCTATCCTTCTTCCCTGTGGCTATCAAACTGTACAACCCCTCCCCCTTGTGTGGTGGGGTAGACTGAGACTGACTCCCGCCCTCCCCCCACCCCTCCCCAATCTTTGCCCATCCCCAGTCCTTTCCACTCCTCACTTTAATTTCATGTTTCGCGTATCTTGTTGTGTTTTATGACTGTCGGCGGACCAATTTCCCTCCTGGGATAAATAAAGTTCTATCGTGTCGTATCGTGTCGTGAGAGGTGCAAATTGTGAAGCCAGAAGAACGAATAGGCGGAGGGGGATATGGAGGGGGAGAGCCAGGGTGGGATTTGGGTTGAGGCACAAAGACGCAGGCAAAGGCTTTTCGTTGCACCTGTACCGTAGTCCAGCATGAACATGAACTTGAAGCTAATCACCATGGTGAAGGAAAATGGCCGAAGGTCTTGATACCTTCTGCAGATCAATATATATTTACTTGCACTTTAAAGTAGTGACAGAATTTGTCCTGCACAATCCTAATCATTAAACCAAACAATTTGACTTCAATTCCATTTTCATAATTGCATGGACCAGGCAGCTTAAAAATCATCTGCCACATTTGGATAATTAATCTAAATAATTGCACTGTGTGATGCTGATTTTGTTTTAAGGAACCACATAATGAACAATCAATTGTTCCCTGGGCAAATTGCATTAATACGTATTTCTAAATGAAAATTCAACCAGTTATGAAATTGGATTGGACACTTGTGTGCAAGACCCAGATGAGCAAGTCTGATCTTTTGTTGTGCAGCAAGGAACTGCAGGTGCTGGTTTAAACCGAAGATAGACACAAAGTGCTGGAGTAACTCAGCGGGACAGGCAGCATCTCTGGAGAGAAGGAATGGGTGACGTTTCGGGTCGAGTCCCTTCTTCAGTATGAAGAACAATCTTTTTTGTTCCTAATTTAGTTTACTTTAGTTTAGGGATAGAGGCCATTTCGGCCCACCGGGTCCGCGCCGACCAGCGATCCCCGCACACTAACACTATCCTACACACACACTAGGGACAATTTTTACATTTACCAAGCCAATTAACCCACAAACCTGTACGTCTTTGGAGTGTGGGAGGAAACCGAAGATCTTGGAGAAACCCCTCGCAGGTCACGGGGAGAACGTACAAACTCCGTACAGATGGCGCCCGTAGTCGGGATGGAACCCGGGTCTCCGGCGCTGCATTCACTGTAAGGCAGCAACACTACCGCTGCGCCACCGTGATCACCCATAATCCTAACGCTTGTTCTACATGAGAGAGTGGTAAGGATATGAAGTAGACACAGGGAACAGCAGATGCTGGAATCTTGAGCACACAAGCAATTGTTTCCTTATCTTGTCTTTGGACCTTTCAACGGTTCAATGATTCAATGATACTTTGTCACATGTACCTAGGTACAGTGAAATATAGAAAATAGGTGCAGGAGGAGGCCATTTGGCCCTTCATTGTGATCATGGCTGATCATCCACAATCAGTAACCCATGCCTGCCTTCTCCCCATATCCCTTGATTCCGCTAGCCCCTAGAGCTCTATCTAACTCTCTTTTAAATTCATCCAGTGAATTGGCCTCCACTGCCTTCTGTGGCAGAGAATTCCACAAATTCACAACTCTCTGGGTGAAAAAGTTTTTCTCTCACCTCAGTTTTAAATGGCCTCCCCTTTATTCTTAGACTGTGTGGCCCCTGGTTCTGGACCCCCCCGACATTGGGAACATTTTTCCTGCATCTGGCTTGTCCAGTCCTTTTCTAATTTTACAAGATTCGCTCTCATCCTTCTAAACTCCAGTGCATACAAGCCCAGTCTTGCCAATCCTTCCTCATGTTCTTTGTTTTTGCACCCAGTAAAACCATCGCCCCGAGGCAGTACACAATTGCCGCCTGACTTTGCGGGCTGACTTTTTTTCCCCCTGACCATTAACATTTATTAACGATAATAATGGCCTGTGTCACATACTGTATATATAACGTCTTCTCCACTGACTCTGCTTCAAAGTGCTCATGATGACGAACTAAAGGGCTGCTAAATTCCTTCCTTGATCAGTTTTTCTTGATGATCCCGGCCAGTTTTGAAGATGTAATACCAGAAACACAGTGGCATGACACAGCAGACAAATCCTAAAGGGCCTGTCCCACTTAGGCGATTTGTAAGGCGACTGCCGGTGACTAGGCTGTCGCCGACAGTTCGCTGGGGTGTCGCGGGCACGATCGAGAGGAGTCTTCAAAGAATCGTAGTGGAATCTCAGCGCGTCGCTGAGAAATCAACTGGAATGAAATCTCTCGGCGACAGCTGGCTTGTCGCCAGGTATCGTTGCTTATTGCGGGCGCTGTCTGTCGCACGCTGTCCCCAGGTTTGCTAGGTTCTCTTAAGATGCATTTAGAAGCACGTAATATTAAAATAAGTAAAGCCATTTAAAGATACCATAAAATGCTTGTGTTTAACCAATTTATTTACCGTCAGGACATTTGACAGGTAGATTGGAGGCGACAGTTTGACGGTCAGGTAAGCGTGGGAATTTTCGCGATGTTTATGGCCATCAGCCATTACATTTAAAGTGGGCTCCCAACCCAGATATGCAACCAAGAAACCAGATATGCATCTCCCGTATATTTTCAAAGAAGGCCCACACTCTGCACAAAAATCCACTGAACCACTTTTAAAATTAAATTTCTTAATACTGCTATTAGTAAACTGGAAGTAAATCCGGTATATTCCTTGTTACAGTGAAGCTTGGTTTTTAAGTAACCCATACAAGGTGTTATAGTTCAAAACACAAGTACTTACCGACTTGTCAGTGATTTCAGTGAAAATTAGGACGCTGGAGAAGCATTGACAGCGTGGGAATTCAGCGATGTTTCAGAAGACGGTGTAATCTCGACCTGACTCGTCATTGTCGTGGTCATTGTCGTGGGGTAAAAGAAAAGTTTGGCGATCTGCTACGACTTTGACAGTCGCCTAAAAAATCGGGACAGGTCCTTAAAACAGAGACGTCTTAGGACTTGGACGGAAGATGGGATAGATGTGGTTAAGAGCACAAACCCAGCGAGTCAGGGCAGGGTCTTCGATGAGGCGGGCAGGCACGGGCTGGTTGAGCTGCCGCAGGTACTGCAGTTTGAGGCGGGCGCGGATGGCGAGCCGTTGCCCCTGGGCGCGGCGCTGCTCGGCGGTCAGCTGCACGTATTCGGCGGCCTCCAGGGTGCGGGGACGGGAGGCGAGCAGCGCGGCGTGGTAGTCGGCCATGGTCATCAACACCCGCCCGACCTTGCCGGCACCGCCACAAACCCGCTGACTGATCCCGACCTTCTTCACCATCTTGCAGAGCGACGGTCCAAGACCTGGCGCCGTACCGTTTATAGAGGCCGCTGAAAACAAAAGTTCCCACACGCTACCACAGAACCCGCAGCGTGGAACGTGCTTGATGCGGGCCGGATAACATCTTGTGGCGGGCCGGATGTGGCCCGCGGGCCACAGTTTGGAGACCGCGGCTCCCGGAGAAAACCCACGGGGAGAACGTACAGACTCCGTACGGACAGCACCCATGGTCGGGATGGAACACGGGTCTCCGGCGCCGTGAGGCAGCAACTCTACCGCAGCGCCACCGTGCCGCCCAAATCTCCTAATTACACCATTGTTGGTGTTCGGCAAGATTCTAACAGTATGAATCACACCGGGCATTTTCAGAACAACGTTTTGTACTTAGTTGAAGCATAACTCTGATTAAAACAGGTTTTGTTCCATTTATATAAACTATTCACCAGGAGCGTTTCATCTGCACTCAGTCCTTAAATCATTTTAACCATGGATAATTGATGTGACAGACAATTGTCAGCAGGGAATGCTGCCTTGATTAAAATTTGCAATCATTTGGGGCGTCACGGTGGCGCAGCGGTAGAGTTGCTGCCGCACAGCGCCGGAGACCGGGTTTCCATCCCGACTACGGGTGCTGTGTGCACGGAGTTTGTACGTTCTCCCCGTGACCTGTGTGGGTTTTCCCCAGGTGCTCCAATTTCCTCCCACACTCCAAAGACGTACAGGTTTGTAGGCTAATTGGCTTGGTATAATTGTAAATTGTCCTTAGTGTGAGTGTAAGATAGTGTTAATGTATGGGGATCGCTGGTCGGCATGGACTTGGTGGGCCGAAGGGCCTGTTTCCGCGCCGTATCTCTAAACTAAATTAAAATTTCATACCTGGGAGGCTTAATATGTATCTATCATATCATATCATATCATATATATACAGCCGGATATAGCCGTGCTAGTTAGATATACAGCACGGAAACAGGCCCTTCGGCCCACCAATAATCGATCACATGTACACTACTATGCCCTACACATCGGACGCAATTTACAGTCGTCATTTACCCTACAAACCTGCACGTCTTTAGAATGTGGGATGAAACCGGAGCACCCGGAGAAAACCCACGCAATCACAGAGCGACGTGGTGGTGCAGCGGTAGAGTTGCTGCCTCACAGCACCAGAGACCCGGGTTCGATCCTGACTACGGGTGCTGTCTGTACGGAGTTCTCCCCGTGACCTGTGTGGGTTTTCTCCGGGAGCTCCGGTTTCTTCCCACACTCCAAAGACGTGCGGGTTTGTAGGTTAATTGGCTTGATAAAAGTGTAAATTGTCCCTAGTGTGTGTAGGATAGTGTTAGTGCACGGGGATCGGCGCGGACTTGGCGGGCCGAAGGGCCTGTTCCGGCACCGTATTTCTAAACTTAACCCGGGGAAAACCCACGTGGTCATGGGGAGAAGGTACAAACTCCGTACAGACAGCGCCCGTGGTCAGGATGGAACCCGGGTCTCCGGCGCTGTGAGGCAGCAACTCTACCGCTGCGCCACCGTGCCGCCACCTCTTCATTTGTTTGCGAACTGAAGTACTGACCCCAAGAACTGCCGGGACATGGAAGCATTTATGAAGTTGTGGTTTCGCTGGTCTCGCGGGGAAAGCACGTAGCAGAAGTAAAGTTGGAGAGAGAGGAAGGGAGTGGAGTAAGGTGAGCTTTAAGATTGAAGATTGGATCGTGACATAAATCTCGCGACGGTTTTCTCTTTGGATTGGTAGATAAATTGAAGCCAATTTACTCGGGATGAGAACAAGAAACATAAAAAGAAGAGATTAGAACATTTATCATTTGCAGGGTTATTGAAAAGTGAATGCCTGGGCAAAAGTCACTGATTGATGCAGAATTAATTACAACATTCAGTACCGTGCTTCAAGTACAAACATGAAAGGAAGACAAGAGAACCTCCATCTGCTCAAAATCAAACCCTGGATGAGCTTTGATGCCATTTGTAGTGCATTTGTGTTCTGTTTAGCTGGCTCTGTCTGTCATGCCGTGTTGGTGACCAGGGACAGGAGTTTCAAGGGGACATGTTTGAAGGTTTCAAGGTACTGAGGGATGAGGGCCAAACATGGGCCAGTGGGACTGGTGTAGTTAGGGTTGCCAACTGTCCCGTATTAGCCGCGACATCCCGTATTTTGGGCTAAATTCGTTTGTCCCGTACGGGACCGCCCTTGTCCCGTGTTAGGCCCGGACGACGCTGTAGGTCCGGACGCTGTAGGCCCGGACACTGTAGGCCCGGACACTGTAGGCCCGGACACTGTAGGCCCGGACGATGCTGTAGGCCCGGACCCTGTAGGCCCGGACGACACTGTAGGCCCGGACACTGTAGGCCCGGATACTGTAGGCCCGGACACTGTAGGCTGGGGTGGCCTCTGTAGTCCCAACAGTGTAGGCCCGGGCGCTGCCTAATGGAGGTTGCGTAGCGAACCCGGTTCCCGGCCCGGGCGGCCGCCATTGGTGGAGCGGGAGCACGTGGCCGCTGGCTGGGTGAGGTCAGGTGGGGCGCGGGGCGGTGACGTCACCTTGTCCCATATTTGGGAGTGAGGAAGTTGGCAACCCCTAGATGTGGGCCAAACATGGCCCAGTGGGACCTGCTTCCATGCTGTGACATTCTATGACTCCATGTCATTGAGCTTGAAAGAGTACCGAGAAGATTTGAGAGGATGGTGCCAGGGCTCAAATGCCTGAGCTATAGGGAGAGGCTGAGGGGACGGGGACTTTATTCCTTGGAGCTGAGGAGGCTGAGGGGTGATCTTACAAAATCATGAGTGGGATAGATTGGGTGGATGCACAGAGTCTTTTTCCCAGAGTAGGCAGTTCAAAAACCAGAGGACAAAGGTTTAAGATGAGAGGGGAAACAGGAAGCCAAGGATGAACCTGTACACGCAGAGGGTGGTGGGTACATGGAACGAGTTGCTAGAGGCAGGTGCCAAACAAGATTTAAAAGACATTTGGACAGGTACATGGATAAGGAATGGTTGTGAGTGTTATGGGCCAAAAACAGGCAGATGGGACCAGTATAGATGGGGCAACCGGATCAGCATGGGCAAGGTGGGCCAAAGGGCCTGTTCTCTAGCTGCAGGACAAGAAACAGCCCTAATTTGTCAGCTTTTACAATCGTAGCTCTGTGCATCTGAAGGTTTACATTGAAAAGATATTGCTGAATGTATTAAGAATCAGTAATCAGAGACCCACACCACCCTGGCCACACTCTCACTGACCCACACCACCCTGGCCACACTCTCATTGACCCACACCACCATGGCCACACTCTCACTGATCCACACCATCCTGGCCACACTCTCACTGACCCACACCACCCTGGCCACACTCTCACTGACCCACACCACCCTGGCCACACTCTCACTGACCCACACCACCCTGGCCACACTCTCACTGACCCACACCACCTTGGCCACACTCTCACTGACCCACACCACCCTGGCCACACTCTCACTGACCCACACCACCCTGGCCACACTCTCACTGACCCACACCACCCTGGCCACACTCTCACTGACCCACACCACCCTGGCCACACTCTCACTGACCCACACCACCCTGGCCACACTCTCACTGACCCACACCACCCTGGCCACACTCTCACTGACCCACACCACCCTGGCCACACTCTCACTGACCCACACCACCCTGGCCACACTCTCAGCTTGCTGCTACCATTGGGAGGAAGGTACAGGGGCCTGAAACCCGTGACCTCCAGCTTCTTCCCAGCAACCATCAGGCTCTTGAACACTGCACAACACTGACCTCAGCAACTGTAATCTTCTACGGACTGTGTCCTATTTGGTTGGACTACCAACTTAATATGGTTATTATTGGTAGTTATATATTTATCTGTGCGTCATTGCATTTTGGGGCCTGTTGAGCTGCAGCAAGTAAGAATTTAATTGCTACATTATCAGTACACATGAGAATTAAATCCAATCTTAACTCTTGAATTGATCAGCTTTTAAAAACCTAACTGTGTGCATCTCAACTTTTACATTTAATGGATATTGTTAAATGTGTTAAGTAGTAATCAGGTAAAGTTCTGTTAATGTAATTGAAAGTAGGTTGCATAAAAAAAGCTAGCTGTAATGCACAGCCACCATCTTTAATTAATCAATTGTGTTCTTTGCCAGCGTGGTATAAGAATCCAACAGGTCCCGAAACTCACTCTTTCCTTGACCCCAGACAACTGCTTCTCCTTGCAAGTAGTTTTTCTTTAAATAATGAGGGGAATAGATAGGTTAGTGTTGCCAACTGTCCCGTATTAGCCGGGACATCCCGTATTTAAGGCTAAATTGCCCTGTACGGGACCGCCCTTGTCCCGTATTAGGCCCGGGGGACGCTGATGGCCCGGACACTGTAGGCCGGGACACTGTATGTACCGACAGTTTAGGTACCGACACTCTGGGTTTCCGACATTTTAGCTCCGGACAGCGTAGGCCCGGAGGCCAGGACGCTGCCTGACGGAGATTGCGTAGCAACCAGCCTCCTGGCCCGGGCGGCCGCCATTGGTGGAGCGGGAGCACGTGGCCGTTGGCTGGGTGAGGTCACGTGGGGCGCGGGGCGGTGACGTCACCCTGTCCCGTATTTGTAAATTTGTAAATTGTAAATTTCCCCGGCGTGGGACGAATAAAGGAATATATTATTTGGGAGTGAGAAAGTTGGCACCCCTACAGATAGGGTGAATGTAAAAAATATTTTACCCTGGGTGGGGGAATTTAAAAAAAAGGAGAAGTGTGTGTTTGTGAGAGGAGCAAGGTTTAATAGGAATCTGCGGAATTCTCTGCCACAGAAGGCAGTGGAGGCCGATTCGCTGGATGTTTGCAAGAGAGAGTTCGATTCAGCACTTAGGGCTAACGGAATCAAGGGATATGGGGGAAAAAGCAGGAACGGGGTACTGATTCTGGATGATCAGCCACGATCATATTGAATGGAGGTGCTGGCTCGAAGGGCCGAATGGCCTACTCCTGCACCTATGTTTCTATGAACCCGAGAAGCAACGTTATCCCACACATAGCTTGGTGGGTGTATGGAACGAGCTGCCAGAGGAGGTAGTTGATTCGGGTACTCTAACAACATTTGGACAGGTACATGGATAGGACAGGTTTAGCTGGATGTGGGCCAAATGCAGGCAACTGGGACTAGCTGAGATGGGTCGGCATGGACGTGTTGGGCCGAAGGGCCTGTTTCCGTGCTGCATGACTCTACGTCTCTAATGATTGGGGAAGTCCAGAACAAGGGGTCACAGTTTAAGGATAAGGGGGAAGTCTTTTAGGACCGAGATGAGAACGTTATTTTTCACACAGAGAGTGGTGAATCTGTGGAATTCTCTGCCACAGAAGGTGGTTGAGGCCAGTTCATTGGCTATATTTAAGAGGGAGTTAGATGTGGCCCTTGTGGCTAAAGGGATCAGGGGGTATGGAGAGAAGGCAGGTACAGGTTACTGAGCTGGATGATCAGCCATGATCATATTGAATGGCGGTGCGTACAGGCTCGAAGGGCCGAATGGCCTACTCCTGCACCTATGTTCTATGTTTCTATGGGACAGGCAGCATCCCTGGAGAGAAGGAATGGGTGACCTTTCGGGTCGAGACAGTTCCCAGACCTAACAATGTCATCAAGTTGCAGTAGTTAAAACTATTTGATAACTTGGTGCCAAGTTGGAATATGTGTAGAAAGGAACTGCAGACGCTGGTTTACATCGAAGATAGACACTGAATGCTGGAGTAACTCAGCGGGACAGGCAGCATCTCTGGAGAGAAGGACCCCGAAACGTCACCCATCCCTTCTCTCCAGAGATGCTGCCTGTCCCGTTGAGTTACTCCAGCATTTTGTGCCCATCTTCGGTTTAAACCAGCGTCTGCAGTTCCTTCTTACACTTTCCAGCTGGAATGTTATCTTTAATCAACTGATTTTATATCTGAGACCAATGGTGCGGTGCTGGAAATATGTCCTCCTTAATTACCCGATCAGAATTATTTATGACTAAACACCTCGATCAATTCTCAATCTTCTCAGAGCAGAGGATTAGGGCCCCCTGGTCTTCATGTTTCATTACCCTCGGTCCAATTACAAAACCTTTTTTATTGCACCTTAATACTCAGCCTAAGCTGTGGGTCCAAGATATGAACAGGTCAGCAAAGTTTTGTAAACATTCCTCGCTTTTTGTATTCTCTGCTTACCGTAAATTAAAACTTTGAATGAACTTTTTCAAAAGCCTTTTCGAAATATCAAGATTTCATGAGATATTAAGATCGGTTTAATTGTCACGTGTACCAATTAAGGCACAGTGCAATGTGAGTGACCATACAGCCATACTCGGTGAAAGACACACAGCCACATGAAGTAACATTTAACATGACCATCCACCACAGCGGATTCCACATTCCTCGCTGTGATGGAAGGTAATAAAGTCCGATCGTCTCCCTCTTTGTCCACCGGCGGTCGGGGCTGTTGAACCGTCCGCAGTCGCCGCTGCCGACTGTCCGAGGCCCTCGCGTCGGGGCGATCGAAACTCCCCGCGTCGGGACGGATGAAACACTCTCCGCGGCACGGAGCTCCCGAGTCGGCCTCTTCTCACCAGAGACCACGGCCTTCACGGAGTTAAAGTCCACAGGAGCTCTCCGCAGTCGATCCCCGGCAAAGGATCGCTAGCTCCACGATGTTAAAGTCCGCGGAATGAAGCGAAATATCATAACCATTTGTATTCTACCGCGCGTCCGCACATACAGGTGTGGACCACCTTTAGTCAGAGGGTGGTGAATCTGTGGGATTCATTGCCACACAGGGCTGTGGAGGCCAAGTCAGTGGATATATTTAAGGCAGAGATAGACAGATTCGTGATCAGTGCAGGTGTCAGGGGTTATGGGGAGAAGGCAGGAGAATGGGGTTAGGAGGGAGAGATAGATCAGCCATGATTGAATGGCGGAGTGGACTTGATGGGCCGAATGGCCTAATCCAACTCCTACTCCCCAATGATCTAATGGTTTAGTTTAATGACCTCTCCTTATTCCTCCACCCAAGACGCGTCACTTGCCATGTTCTTTAGAGATGCAGCTCGGAAACAGGCCCTTCAGCCCACAGGTCCCATGCCGACCAGCGACTGCCTGTTCACACTCATTCTGGTTTATCATCCACTCCCTACACACAAGGGGCAATTTAGTTAAGTCTTTGGGATGTGGGAGGAAACCCATAGTCGCAGGGAGAACGTGCAAACTCCACACAGACAGCAGCCATCGTTGGGATCCAACCCGGATCTCTGGCGCCGCGAGGCATTTGTTGTGAAACAAAGCCTATGTGCTCCTGAACACACTTATTATCTGTGTAGGAAGGAACTGCAGATGCTAGTTATACACCGAAGATAGACATAAAATGCTGGAGTAACTCAACGGGACAGGCAGCATCTCTGGAGGGAGGAAATGGGTGGCGTTTCGGGTCGAGGAGTAATACACATATTATCTCCTCATTCTTTAATACAGTTTATTGTCACGTCTACCGAGGTGCAGTGAAAAGCTTTTGTTGCGTGCTAACCAATCAGCGGAAAGGCAACACACGATTACAATCGAGCCATTCACAGTGTATAGATACATGATGAGGGAATTTATTCACAAAATGCTGGAGTAACTCAGCAGGTCAGGCAGCATCTCGGGAGAGAAGGAATGGGTGACGTTTCGGGTCGAGGCCCTTCTTCAGACTGATGTCAGGGGGGCGGGACAATGGAAGGATATAGGTGGAGACAGGAAGATAGAGGGAGATCTGGGAAGGAGGAGGGGAAGAGAGGGACAGAGGAACTATCTAAACTAACTTTTATGCAATAACTTTTAGTGCAAGGTAAGGCCAGTAATGTCTGATCAAAGTTAGTCCGAGGGTCACCAATGAGGTAGATGGTAGTTCAGCACTGCTCTCTGGTTGTGGTAGGACGGTTCAGTTGCCTGTTAACAGCCGGGAAGAAACTGTCCCTGAATCTGGAGGTGTGCGTTTTCACACTTCTGTACCTCTTGCCCGATGGGAGAGGGGAGAAGAGGGAGTGGCCGGGGTGAGACTGGTCCTTGATTGTGCTGCTGGCCTGTGCATCATGTGCAGACTTTGAAATGTCGTTTTTGTTGCCAAGGTTCAGGATTAACCAGTGCAGATCATGAGATCTTGATCATGTTCTCGGTACATCATGAACCTAAACTTTCCTGGCCTTAGGCAAATGACCTTGAATGAATTCAGAAACCCCGGCCCAACCTAACGTCAACATCGATGATCAAAAAGTGCTGGAGAAACTCAGCAAGTAAGACAGTTTCTATGGATGGAATGGACGGACAATGCTTTGTGTCATAAGATCATAAGATCACAAGTGATAGGAGAAGAATTAGGCCACTCGGCCCATCAAGTCCACTCCGCCATTCAATCATGGCTGATCTATCTCTCCCTCCTAACCCCATTCTCCTGCCTTCTCCCCATAACCCTTGACACCCGCACTAATCAAGAATCTGTCTATCTCTGCCTTAAAAATATCCACTGAATTGGCCTCCACAGCCATCTGTGGCAAAGAATTCCACAGATTCACCACAGAATTCCACAGATTCACTGTTGGAATCACAAGGAGCCTGAAAACTGAAACCCCTTGTGTAGACTGATGAAATGTCATCTGTCCATTCTCGCCACAGATGCTGCCTGACCTGCTGAGTGCCTCCAGCACTTGATTTTATGCTCAAGTTTCTCGTGTCAACATCGTGACACCAGAATTACTGAGTTGTTGCAAAACAAAGAGAGCTAGTGATCCCTGTAAATAAAATTCAGCACATGAGTTCATAACAGCATAGAACACTATTCAGTGGAGCATTTCAATTCAACAGTGTTTACACTGGGATACACTACAGCATTGCTTGGATAGAGTGGATGTTTCCACTATAGACAATAGACAATAGACAATAGGTGCAGGAGTAGGCCATTCGGCCCTTCGAGCCAGCACCGCCAATCAATGTGATCATGGCTGATCATTCTCAATCAGTACCCCGTTCCTGCCTTCTCCCCATAACCCCTGACTCCGCTATCCGTAAGAGCTCTATCTAGCTCTCAGAGAATTGTCCTCCACTGCCTTCTGAGGCAGAGAATTCCACAGATTCACAACTCTCTGACTGAAAAAGTTTTTCCTCATCTCAGTTCTAAATGCCCTACCCCTTATTCTTAAACTGTGGCCCCTGGTTCTGGACTCCCCCAACATTGGGAACATGTTTCCTGTCTCTAATGTGAACAATCCCTTAATAATCTTATATGTTTCAATAAGATCCCCTCTCATCCTTCTAAATTCCAGCATATACAAGCCCAGTCACTAGTGGGAGAGTCTAGAACCAGAGGTCACAGCCTCAGAATTAAAGGACGTTCTTTTAGGAAGGAGATGAGGAGACATTTCTTGAGTCAGAGGGTGGTGCATCTGTGGAATTCTTTGCCACAAACGGCTGTGGAGGCTGTCGGTGAATATATTTAAGGCAGAGATGGATAGATTCTTGATTAATACGGGTGTCAGAGGTTTGGGGGGAGAAGGCAGCAGAATGAGGTTAGGAGGGAGAGATAGATCAGCCATGATTGAATGGCGGAGAAGACCCGATGGGCCGAATGGCTTAATTCTACTCCTTTCACATGTGAACTTGTGAAACGTCTCCCATCCTTTTTCTCCAGAGATGCTGTCTGACCCGTTGAGTTACTCCAGCACTTTGTGTCTATCTTTGAGTTATTCCGGCATTTTGTGTCTATCTTCGAATGGTTCCAGCATATTGCATAAGATACATCTCATAGAAACATAGAAACATAGAAAATAGGTGCAGGAGTAGGCCATTCGGCCCTTCGAGCCTGCACCGCCATTCAATATGATCATGGCTGATCATCCAGCTCAGTAACCTGTACCTGCCTTCTCTCCATACCCCCTGATCCCTTTAGCCACAAGGGCCACATCTAACTCCCTCTTAAATATAGCCAATGAACTGGCCTCAACTACCTTCTGTGGCAGAGAATTCCACAGACTCACCACTCTCTGTGTGAAGAAATGTTTTCTCATCTTGGTCCTAAAAGACTTCCCCCTTATCCTTAAGCGGTGACCCCTGGTTCAGGACTCCCCCAACATCGGGAACAATCTTCCCGCATCTAGCCTCTCCAACCCCTTAAGAATTTTATATGTTTCTATAAGATCCCCCCTCAGTCTTCTAAATTCCAGCGAGTACAAGCCTAGTCTATCCAGTCTTTCTTCATATATCTTTGAGATATTCCAAACCAGCATTTTATGTGTCCCTTCGGAATGAACCAGAATCTGCAGCTCCTTCCTATGCATTTATAAACTAAATGGCCATTAGCATCAGAATCCTAATGCATGTACTAAAGAGCACAAATCTCCCGAATAAATGTCAGAATTTAAGAAAATGAACACTGTTCCCGCCGGGCTTTATTCTTTGCCTTGGAGACTTGATATGATGTTGTTTGTAAACCTCTGTTTCCAGCTCTCAAATGCCAGAGCTTGTCATGATAATTGCACAGTAATCCACAATTATTAGTTCTGCGCCTGGAGTTCTTTGGAGAACACTTTACAGAAATGCTGAAAATGAAATAACATCCGCATAAAAAGATTGTAAAAGGCCCGAATGCAATCAGATTATTTATCTCCCTTTCTACATCCAAGAACTTCATGAAGTTCCAGTAATAGTAAAACAAAAAAAAAGTACATTTAATGGGAATTAAAACACAATGAGAAATTTAAGGTAGATACAAAATGCTAGAGTAACTCAGCGGGTCAGGCAGCATCTCTGGAGAACTTGGATAGGTGACGTTTCACAGAGTGCTGGAGTAACTCAGCGGGTCAGGCAGCATCTGTGGAGAACTTGGATAGGTGACGTTTCACAGAGTGCTGGAGTAACTCAGCGAGTCAGGCAGCATCTGTGGAGAACTTGGATAGGTGACGTTTCACAGAGTGCTGGAGTAACTCAGCGGGTCAGGCAGCATCTGTGGAGAACATGGATAGGTGACGTTTCACAGAGTGCTGGAATAACTCAGGGGGTCAGGCAGCATCTGTGGTGAACATGGATAGGTGACGTTTCACAGAGTGCTGGAGTAACTCAGCGGGTCAGGCAGCATCTTGGGAGAGAAGGAACGGATTATAGACAATAGACAATAGGTGCAGGAGTAGGCCATTCAACCCTTCGAGCCAGCACCGCCATTCAATGTGATCATGGCTGATCACTCTCAATCAGTACCCCGTTCCTGCCTTCTCCCCATACCCCCTCACTCCGCCATCCTTAAGAGCTCTATCCAGCTCTCTCTTGAAAGCATCCAACGAACTGGCCTCCACTGCCTTCTGAGGCAGAGAATTCCACACCTTCACCACTCTCTGACTGAAAAAGTTCTTCCTCATCTCCGTTCTAAATGGCGTTCTAAATAATTCTATTAGGAGGCAGAGATCAGCCATGATTGAATGGCGTAGAAGACTCGATGGGCCGAATGGCCTAATTCTACTCCTATAACACGTGAAGTTGTAAAGATGAGAAACGTCACCCATCCTTTATCTCCAGAGATGCTGCCTGAACCATTGAGTTACTCCAGCACATTGTGACTATCTTTGATTTATTCCAGCAATTTGCGTCTATCTTTGGAGATATTCCAGCCTTTTATGTCTCCCTTCGGAATGAACCCTCATCTGTGGTTCCTTCCTGTGCATTTGTAAACTCTGCTGCCTGACCCGCTGAGTTACTCCGGCATTTTGTGTCTACCTTCGATTTTATCCAGCATCTGCGGGTTTTTTTGTTACATGATGAGAAATTTTCTTTGTAAATACAACTACACCATTGCTTCCCCAATATTAAGTCTGTTAATAGTTTACGGTTAAAATCCCCAGTTGCTGTTCATGTAGGAACTAGGGTTGCCAACTGTTCTGTATTAGCCGGGACATCCCGTATTTTGGGCTTAGTTGGTTTGTCCCGTACGGGACCGCCTTTGTAGGCCCGGACACTGTAGGCCCCTGTAGGGGGCCCCTGTAGGCCCGGACACTGTAGGCCCGGGGGCCCCTGTAGGCCCGGACACTGTAGGCCCGGGGGCCCCTGTAGGCCTGGACACTGTAGGCCCGGAGCCCGCTGTAGGCCCGGACACTGTAGGCCTGGGGGCCGCTGTAGGCCCGGACAGTGTAGTCTAACAGAGTGTGTTTGGGGAGAGGGGCCGAGTGTGTTCTGCTGACGGAGGTTGTATAGCAACCCGCCTCCCGGCCCGGGCGGCTGCCATTGGTGGAGCGGGAGCACGTGGCCGCTGGCTGGGTGAGATCATGTGGGGCGTGAGGCGGTGACTTCACCTTGTCCTGTATTTGGGAGTGAGATAGTTTGCAACCCTAGTTGGAACCCTTCTTCAGACTGAAAGATAGAGGTGGGAAATTGGAGGCGATATGAGGGCCAGCGACAGACAACATCAGGAAGGTTGGAGTCCATCAGGGCCCCCATTGTTGGATGGGGAAGATGTGCTTGCAAAAGGGAATCATGGTTTCAGGATACAGCATGGAAACAGGCCCTTCGGCCCATCAAGTGCGCGTCAACTAGCGATCACCCATTCACACTAGTTCTTTCCAACACATGAGGGACAATTTACGAATGTCAATTAACCTACAAAACCTGCACGTCTTTGAGATGTGGGAGAAATCCTGAGCACCCGGAGAAAACCCACTCAGGTCACGGGGAGAACGTGCAAACTCCGTACAGGCAGCACCCGTGGTCAGGATCGAGCCCCATGCAATATGAGCCGCCTTTCCCAGATGCCCAGCGTGCCGTTCCGTGACTCGGAGAGGCGCGTTTTGTTCAGGCTGCTCCTGCACACTCTCCACTTCCTCGCTCTCGTCTTCCGTCCGGACACGCCCTGGCGGTCCGTGTTACCACCTGACGGCGGGAGCGGTCCCCAGTGGAGGTCTCTCTATAAGGGGGTCCTCCCGCTTTACATCGGGGACCTGGGGGGTTGAATGTATTGTTGACAGAGATGGCGGGATTTTAATGTGATAATTGTTTAATTTGTAAACTGCCGATACAGGTGGCTTTTGTTTGATCACATTTTGCTTAGTATGTTTGTATGGTTTTCTTTGGAATAAAACTTTTATATATTAAAAAAAAAAAAAAAGTGGTCAGGATCGAACCCGGATCTCTGGCCCTGTGAGGCAGCAACTCTACTGCTGGGCCACCCTATGTTCGAGTCGCAGTGATCATTTGCAAAACACAAAGTGCTGGAGGAACTCAGCGGGTCAGGCTGCATCTGTGGAGGGAATGTACAGATAACACACATGGTGTCAGGACCCTTCTTCAGACTGAAGAATTGCCCTCTGCCCATTCTGAAGGGTTCTGAAGAATTGGTCTGAAGAAGAGTCCCGACCCAAGTCATCCATCCATCCCCTCCACAGACTTTAGAAGGGCTAAACATCCAAGGACGTACACACCACTGGAGATAAATGGGTCTACTGTGGATAGGGTGAGCAGTTTTAAATACTTGGGAGTCCGCATCACAGAGGATCTGACATGGGCAACGCACATTGCCGCACTGGTGGGTAAGGCAAAGCAGCGCCTTTACCACCTTACAGCTGAGGAAATTCAGTGTCTCTGAGGATCCTTCATTGCTTCCACTCTGGGGCTGTAGAGAGCATCCTGTCCGGCAACATCACAGTCTGGTTTGGGAACAGCTCTGCCCAGGACAGGAAGGCTCTGCGGAGAGTATTGCGTTCGGCAGAACGCACCATGGGAACTACACTTGTCCCCCTGCAGGACCTATACATCAGGAGGTGCAGATCCAGAGCCAGCAACATTATGGGGGACCCCTGCCACCCCAGTAACGGACTGTTCCAGCTGCTACGGTCAGGCAAACGCCTCCGCTGTCACGCTGTGAAAACGGACAGGATGAGACGGATTTTCTTCCCACAGGCCATCAGGACTGTCAACTTTTATAACTCCAGAGACTACATTTTGTCTACACTATAGTAACTTTATTAACTTTATTTATATGCTGTAACTGTAATTCTTTTTTGTGCACAATCCGCAGGCGTTGCCACTTTCATTTCACTGCACATCGTGTATGTGTATGTGACTAATAAACTTGATTTGACCTGAGATGCTGCCCAGCCCGCTGAGTTCCTCCAGCACTTTGTGTTTTGATCGGTCATGTCACCAATTTGGCTTTTAAAGAACAAGACCAACTTTCTGTGCACCATTTCCTCAACACATTTCACAGAGTGTTTCTCATTAAAGATTTTTTTTGCATCAATTAAACATGGGTCCCATAAGATTTCTCCCCTCTGACTTTGTACCTTGGGACATAAAACAAATAGCTGGCTATTCTTCTAACTTTCACATAAAACTAGATTATTTCCAGGGCAGGCGTTAGGATCAAATTTTTTTTTTTAATGCAGCTCTTTTTAAAGGAAAAGCAGACTTTGTAAATCGTAATGAACAGCCTTGTTTTCACGCACTAAAGCCCCACGCAGATGGCATTAATAAACAATTTCCTTATGGGTTTACCTGTAAATGTCGGCACTGGACTTTATCCCAGGGCCCCCTTGGATACAGGCCCAGGATGGAGCGCAGTAAATCGCAAACAAGCTGGCGACGTAATTGGTGATTAAACTGGAACAACAACGTCTTTAAATCCGTGGCATGGTGGATGGGGGGGGGGGGGGGGGGGGGGGGGTCTACGATGGAGGTTCTCCGAGATGAATCGCAGCGAGAATGTGTCCCTATAACCACTCTGTTGGGGATCAAAAAGAAAGAGGCACCTGGAGACTGTTAGCATTTTTATTCCTCTTCCTTTACTGGCCCAAAATGTAATTTCAATGATACATTCGGTTTGTCAGTCAGTCAGTCGTGCACCAAGCTCGGAACTGACTGAGTACCGGGAACACGAGCAGAGACGTTTAATTAAAGTGCAAGAATTGATTATTGTTGAGCTACTCCAGACAGAGTAAAGTCAGCAGCACAGCACTGGGGGTTGGTAAACATCTTGGATTCTTCCCCAGTTCCCACCGCACGATCATCTTTCACTGCTTTGCACTTGGTAGGTTTAATTCTAAATAATCTATATACTAAAACTCTCGTTTGGTATCTTGTTTGTGACTGAATGTCAGCCAAATCGGTACACGATATCCCGACAACTTTAGGCCCACCTTACTCACCATTGTCACTTTAGTGATAATGCAAGTAGTTTTATTGAAATTGGTGTTATATTTTTAAAGTTATTCACATTTTAAAGTTTAAAAGGAGGGGAGGGGGAGGGGGCAGGGAGGAGGGAGGGAAGGGGGGAGTGGGGGAGAAGGGAGAGGGCAGGGGGGGGTTGAGGAGAGAGGGGGAGGACAGGGTGCTGCACCAATGCAGGAGAGGTTTGGGCCTGTGAACAAGGCTGTTCACTTGGTCTAGTTATTATTAAATTTTAAAAAATCACATTTCACTGTTTTTCAACTTGGAAAATTATACCTACTGATTCAAAAATCATACTTCACTGTTTTACACATTGTTTGTTTAATTTACAATTATATCTAAGTGAGAAACAGTGAAAAATGATTTTTGAATTAATAGATATGTATGTGGATGATCAGCCATGATCACAATGAATAGCGGTGCTGGCTCGAAGGGCCGAATGGCCTCCTCCTGCACCTATTTCCTATGTTTATATAATTTTAAATTGATTAAACTATTAAGTCCAAAATCGTGTTCCAATGCTTTTTTCACTCAGTTTATTTAATTTTAAATTAAATCTATTAATTCAGAAATCACATTTCACTGTTTGTCACGTAGATCTAATTTTAAATTAAATAAACAAGGTGTAAAGCAGTGAAATATGATTTTTGAATTAATAGATAGAATTTTAAATTAAATAAACTATTAATTTAGAATTCTTGTTCCACTGTTTTTCGCTGAGAAATAATGAAACATGAAAGCTAATACGAATTTTGAAGAAATAGAAATTATTTAGAATTAAATTAACTATTTATTCCAAATTCATATGTCACTATTTTTACTCTAATTTAATTCTAAAATGTTTCTATTAATGCAAAAATCATCATTCACTGTTTTTCACTTCAGTTTATATAATTCTAAATTATTTTTATTAATTTAAAATCATATTTCACTCTTTTTTCAGTTTATTTCATTCTACATTATTTCTCTTAATTCAAAATTGTATTTCACTGTTTTTAGAAACATAGAAACCTGGAAAATAGGTGCAGGAGTAGGCCATTCGGCCCTTCGAGCCAGCACCGCCATTCAATATGATCATGGCTGATCATCCAGAATCAGTACCCCGTTCCTGCTTTCTCCCCATACCCCTTGATTCCGTTAGCCCTAAGAGCTAAATCTAACCCTCTCTTGAAAACATCCAGTGAATTGGCCTCCACTGCCTTCTGTGGCAAAGAATTCCACAGATTCACAACTCTCTGGGTGAAAACATTTTTCCTCATCTCAGTCCTCAATGGCCTTACCCCTTATTCTTAAACTGTGACCCCCTGGTTCTGGACTCCCCCAACATGGGGAACATTTTTTCCTACATCTAGCCTGTCCAATCCCCTAAGAAATTTTATATGTTTCTTTAAGATCCCCTCTCATCCTTCTAAATTCCAGTGAATATCAGTCGAGTTGATCCATTCTTTCATCGTACGTCAGTCCTGCCAACCCAGGAATTAACCTGGTGAACCTACGCTGCACTGCCTCAATAGCAATTATGTCATTTCACCTGGTTTATTTAATTCTAAATTATTTCTATTAATTCAGTGAATTTTAAATTGATTTTTCATGTGAGCTTTGTTTTTATTTTCTCCATCTTCTGAGAATGAATACTGCTACTTTGCCAAGAATCAAGATTATTTCATTATCATATGTACCGGCAAAGGAATAATAAAGTTCTTACTTGCTGCAGTTATTGAGGCCCCTGTTAATGCAATAACACACAAATGTATAATAATCAGAAATACGATAAATTAATAACAGAAGGTAGACACAAAATGCAGGAGTAACTCAGCGGGACAGGCAGCATCTCTGGAGAGAAGGAACGGGTGACGATTCGGGTCGAGACCCTTCTTCCAGGTGACAACTTGTCTTCATCGGCGAGACCAAGCGCAGGCTCGGCGATCGTTTCGCTCAACACATCCGCTCAGTCCGCCTAAACCTACCTGATCTCCCGATGGCTCAGCACTTCAACTCCCACCTCCCATTCCCAATCCGACCTTTCTGTCCTGGGCCTCCTCCATTGTCAGAATGAGGCTCAGCACAAATTGGAGGAACAGCACCTCATATTTCGCTCGGGCAGCTTACACCCCAGCGGTATGAACATTGACTTCTCCAACTTCCAAATTGCCCTTGCTTTCCCTCTCTCTCCATCGCCTCCCCCTTCCCAGTTCGCTCACCAGTCTTACTGTCTCCGACTACATCCTATCTTTGTCCCGCCCACTCTCCTGACATCAGTCTGAAGAAGGGTCTCGACCCGAAACGTCACCCGTTCCTTCTCTCCAGAGATGCTGCCTGATCCGCTGAGTTACTCCAGCATTTTGTGTCTATCGTCGATTTAAACCAGCATCTGCAAATTAATAACAGTAATCTCGGTAACCATTATAGTGCGAAACTGAAGTCAGTATTGCAATCAAAGACGCAGTCCACAGAAGATCACAGTTGCTGAGGTTAGTGCTGTGCTATTGTCTATTGTCTATAAATCCCTCTAAACCTTTTACATAGAAACATAGAAAATTGGTGCAGGAGGAGGCCATTTGGCCCTTCGAGCCAGCACCGCCATTCATTGTGATCATGGCTGATCATCCACAATCAGTAACCCGTGCCTGCCTTCCCCCCATACCCCTTGATTCCGCTAGCCCCTAGAGCTCTATCTAACTCTCTTTTAAATTCATCCAGTGAATCGGCCTCCACTGCCCTCTGTGGCAGAGAATTCCACAAATTCACAACTCTCTGGGTGAAAACGTTTCCCCTTTATTCTCAGACTATGTGGCCCCTGGTTCTGGACTCCCCCAAAATTTTGAACATTTTCTATCCATGTACCTGTCCAAGTGCCTTCCCATTTTCTTTAGGGCGGCACGGTGGCGCAGCGGTAGAGTTGCTGCCTCACAGCGCCAGAGATCCGGATTCGATCCTGACTACGGGTGCTGTCTGTATCGAGTTTGTACATTCTCCCCGTGACCGTGTGGGTTTTCTCCGGGTGTTCTGGTTTCCTCCCACATTTCAAAGGAGCGGCACGGTGGCGCAGAGGTAGAGTTGCTGCTTTACAGCGAATGCTGCGTCAGAGACCCGGGTTCCATCCCGACTACGGGTGCTGTCTGCACGGAGTTTGTACGTTCTTCCCGTGACCTGCGTGGGTTTTCTCCGAGATCTTCGGTTTCCTCCCACACTCCAAACACGTGCAGGTTTGTAGGTTGATTGGCTTGGTAAATGCTGAGTTACTCCAGCACTCTGTGAAACGTCACCCATCCATGTTCTCCACAGATGCTGCCTGACCCGTTGAGTTACTCCAGCTCTCTGTGAAACGTCACCCATCCATGTTCTCCACAGATGCTGCCTGACCCGCTGAGTTACTCCAGCACTCCATGTCCCTTTGTGTAAAGCAGCATCTGTTGTTCCTTTTTCCTACATTCCAAGAATTTCTTGCTCTGTTTAGTTTAGTGATACAGCGCGGAAATAGGCCCTTCGGCCCACCGAGTCCAGCGATCCCCCACACATTAACACCATCCTACACACACTAGGGACAATTTACATTTACACCAAGCCAATTAACCGACAAACCTGCACGTCTTTGGAGTGTGGGAGGAAACCGAAGGTCTCGGAAGTCACGGGGAGAACGTACAAACTCCGTACAGACAGCACCCGCAGTCGGGATCGAACCCGGGTCTCTGGGGCTGTGAGGCAGCAGCTCTACCGCTGTACCACCGTGCCGTCCTCTGTTGCAGGTACACATGAAGATTTTAAACACCCTCGACTCACGTCTTGTGATCAAAGCCATTTCAAGCAGTTTGTACGTTCTTCTTGTGACAGCGTGGGTTTTCTCCGGGTGCTCCGGTTTCCTCCCACACTCCAAAGACCTACAGGTTTGTAGGTGAATTGGCTTCAGTAAAGCATTGTACATTGTCCCTAGTGTGTGTGAGATAGTGCTAGTGTACTGGTTGGTCGCTGGTCAGTGTGGACCCGGTGGGCCGAAGGGCCTGTTTCCACACTGCGTCCCTAAAGTCTCAAACATTGGAGGTATTTGAAGAAGAGAAAACCCTGCCAGGAGCAGTTTTGTTTTTAAAAATGCTCAGTAAATGTCTACAATAAACAATTCCCAAGATGTGAGCCATTTCATTCTGACTTAGCACTGAAATACCATTAACAAAGGCATTCCATTGAGAGCATACTGCCAAGTGTAAAAACAAAGCTGATCATAACATCTACACTGGAATGTCCAAACGCATACTGCTCGGGCTCTGTGTCTCATCAAAGAGCCTGTCAAGATTGCCTGGACCATCTCCAGGATCTGCTGAGATAACAATGTGCTGCAGGACGTTTCCAGGGAAACCGTGGTTAGTGGCGGTCGTGGGCGGTGGTGTTGGTGGAGGGGGGGGGGGATGGACGGTGGGTTCGTGGTGGTGATGGTGGAGGGGGGGGGGATGGACGGTGGGTTCGTGGTGGTGATGGTGGAGGGGATGGATGGACGGTGGGTTCGTGGTGGTGATGGTGGAGGGGATGGATGGACGGTGGGTTCGTGGTGGTGATGGTGGAGGGGATGGATGGACGGTGGGTTCGTGGTGGTGATGGTGGAGGGGATGGATGGACGGTGGGTTCGTGGTGGTGATGGTGGAGGGGATGGATGGACGGTGGGTTCGTGGTGGTGATGGTGGAGGGGGGGGATGGACGGTGGGTTCGTGGTGGTGATGGTGGAGGGGCGGATGGACGGAGGGTTTGCAGTGGTCCTGGGCGGTGGTGTTGGTGGAGGATGGGGATGGACGTTGGGTTTGCGGTGGTGTTACTGGAGGGGGCGGATGGACGGTGGGTTCGTGGTGGTGTTGGAGGAGGGTGCGGATGGACGGTGGGTTCGTGGTGGTGATGGTGGAGGTGCGGATGGATGGTGGGTTCGTGGTGGCCGTGGGCGATGGCGATGGTGGAGGGGGGGATGGATGGTGGGTTCGTGGTGGTGTTGGAGGAGGGGGGGATGGATGGTGGGTTCGTGGTGGTGATGGTGGAGGTGCGGATGGATGGTGGGTTCGTGGTGGCCGTGGGCGATGGCGATGGCGATGGTGGAGGGGGGGATGGATGGTGGGTTCGTGGTGGTGTTGGTGGAGGGTGGGGATGGACGGTGGGTTCGTGGTGGTGATGGTGGAGGGTGCGGATGGACGGTGGGTTCGTGGTGGTCCTGGGCGGTGGTGTTGGTGGAGGATGGGGATGGACGTTGGGTTTGCGGTGGTGTTACTGGAGGGGGCGGGTGGACGGTGGGTTCGTGGTGGTGATGGTGGAGGGTGCGGATGGACGGTGGGTTCGTGGTGGCCGTGGGCGGTGGCATTGGTGGAGGGGTGGATGGACCAAGGGTTTGCAGGATGGTGAACCTGTGGAATACTGAGCCACAGACAGCTGTGGAGGCCAAGTCAGTGGATATGTTTAAAGCGGGGATTGACAAGTTCCTAATTAGTACGGGTCATAAGGTCATAAGTGTCAGGAGTAGAATTAGGCCATTCTGCCCATCAAGTCTACTCCGCCATTCAATCATGGCTGATCTATCTCTCCCTCCTAACCCCATTCTCCTGCCTTCTCCCCATAACCCCTGACACCCGCACTAATCAAGAATCTATCTATCTCTGCCTTAAATATATCCACTGACTTGGCCTCCACAGCCTTCTGTGGCAATGAGTTCCACAGATTCACCACCATCTGACTAAAGAAATTTCTCCTCATCTCCTTCCTAATATAAATTCCTTTAATTCTGAGGCTGTGCCCTCTGGTCCTAGACTCTCCCACTAGTGGAAACATCCTCTCCACATCCACTCTATCCAGGCCGCTCACTATTCTGTACGTTTCAATGAGGTCCCCCCTCATCCTTCCAAACTCCAGCGAGTACAGGCCCAGTGCTGACAAACGCTCATCGTAGGTTAACCCACTCATTCCTGGGATCGTTCTTGTAAACCTCCTCTGGACCCTCTCCAGAGCCAGCACATCCTTCCTCAGATATGGGGCCCAAAGGTGTCAGGGGTTACGGGGAGAAGGCAGGAGAATGGGGTTAGGAGGGAGAGATAGATCGGCCATGATCGAATGGCAGAGCAGACTCCATGGCCTAATTCTGCTCCTATGACAAATTAACTCACAATTGGAAAAGTTTACGTGGAGAATTAAGCATCCAAATTTGGGAATAAAATTCTGTGAAAACAGCAGGAGATTGGGTTTTACAAAAGAAAACTAAAATGAAACATTAATTTGTCTTTCAAGATTCAGGCAGGTCTTTCCAACAATGGATGAACACGAAGCTGAAAGGAAAGCAAGAGCTCGGCCTCACCAACAATAGCGTTGAATAATTAGCTTGGAGGAATATATGTGGACAACCTGCCCATGATTTACGAGCAGAATCTGCACAAAGGCACATCAGTGCAAAGGAAATGTCCTTCTATGACTGTGGACGGGTAAACGTGTCCATTTATAGCGTGCACGCACCCTGCACACAGGCATTAGGTCGACGTTACAATTATTTGTCAAGGGTGATATTAATTAAACGCATCGACTCCATCTACACTTCACACTGTCTGCGAAATGCAGCCAACATAAGCAAAGCCTCCAAAGCCCAGCAGGTTTGTAGCTTAATTGGTTTGGTATAAAATGTAATGATGTCCCCAGTACTGAGAGTGTGTAGGGGTTGCCAACTATCTCACTCCCAAATAAGGGACAGAAGGTGACGTCACCAACCCCGCGCCCCACGTGACCTCACCCAGCCAGCCCAGCACGGTGGCACAGTGGTAGAGTTGCTGCCTTACAGCGAATGCAGCGCCGGAGGCTCAGGTTCGATCCCGACTACGGGCGCCGTCTGTACGGAATTTGTACCTTCTCCCCGTGACCTGCGTGGGTTTTCTCCGAGATCTTCGGTTTCCTCCCACAATCCAAAGACGCACAGGTATGTAGGCTAATTGACTGGGTAATATGTAAAAATTGTCCCTAGTGTGTGTAGGATAGTGTTAGTGTGCGGGGATCGCTGGGCGGTGCGGACCCGGTGGGCCGAAGGGCCTGTTTCCGCGCTGTGTCTCTAAATCTAAATCATGTGCTCCCGTTCCACCAATGCCGACCGCCCAGGCTAGGAGGAGGGTTGCCAAGCAATCTCCATTAGACAGCACCTGGGCCTCCAGACCTACAGTGTCCGGGCCTACAGCGTCCGGGCCTATAGGGTCCGGGCCTACAGCATCCGGGCCTACAGCATCCAGGCGTACAGCGTCCGGGCCTACACTGTCCGGGCCTACAGCATCCGGGCGTACAGCGTCTAGGCCTACAGTGTCCGGTCCTACAGCATCTGGGCCTACAACGGGACAAGGCCGGTCCCATATGGGACAAACCAATTTAGCCCAAAATACGGGATGTCCCGGCTAATACGGGACAGTTAGCAACCCTAAGTATGTGTAAGATAGTGTTAGTATGCGGGGATCGCTGGTCAGTTTGGACTCGGTGGGCCGAAGGGGCCTGTTTTTCCACGCTGCATCTCTAAACTAAATTAGTGTGAACGGGCGATCGTTGGCCTAAACTAAAACGGTGCATAAATGATCCCCAAACTCAAAACATTCACAAGCAATCAATTCCATCTACACTTCACGCTGCCTCGGAAAAGCAGCCGACATAATCAAAGACTTGTCCCTGTCCCACCCCGGTCATTCCTTCTTCTCCCCGCTCCCGTCCAGCAGAATGTACAGAAGCTTGAAAGCGCGCACCACCAGACTCAGGAACAGCTTCATCCCCTCTGTTATCAGGCTTCTGAACGGCCCTTCCATAAGCTAGGGCACTGTCCGATTCACCTCTACCCCCTTACGAACATTGGACTTTGTCTGTGGAACTGATGCGCTACGATGCTGAGAACTATATTCTGCACTCTGTATCTTCCCCTTTGCTCCACCTGTTGTTCTTGAGTTTGGCTGGATTGTGTTTATGTATGGTATTATCCGATTTGGCTGGACCGCATGCAAAACAGAGCTTACCACTGTTCCTCGGTACACGTGACAACAACAAACCTGATCCTAAACCATATAAAAACCTACCATTGAAGTTGGCAGCATCCAATACATTATGATTTGTGACATCTTTACAATAATTAGTAGCCATACAGTTGTCAGTATTTTATCTTACAACTGTGAAGGATGCTGGTATTTCAAAGGTGTTTTATTGTCAAATGTAGCTGAACGGAACAATCAAATTCTTACCTAAAGCTGCATCACGGGTTTGTATACACAATGCTCAATTGATAATATGACAAGCAAAGACTAAAACAAATGTTCAATTTTTAAAAAACGGATACACTTCAAAGCACGAAACAAAGCCGAGAATCCCTCGTCCAACTCAGGAACTTGGTAGTTTGGAGTTCAGTTGAAGTTTGTCGTGTTCAATAACTTAATGGCCTATCACTGTTTCATCTTGATTCACAGATGCTGCCTGACCCGCTGAGTTACTCCAGCACTCTGTGAAACGTCACCCATCCATGTTCTCCACAGATGCTGCCTGACCCGCTGAGTTACTCCAGCACTCTGTGAAACGTCACCTATCCATGTTCTCCACAGATGCTGCCTGACCCGCTGAGTTACTCCAGCACTCCGTGTTATTCTGTGTATTGACCAGCATCTGCAGTTCTTTATTTCTGCTTATCATATCTGATTCCTTTCTCCAGTTTAACCACGGGGTGTGGCTTCTACATACCCTTCTTCCAGCTCAGTGGGTTTCTACTGGCGGTCACGGTGGCGCAGCGGTAGAGTTGCTGCCTTACAGCGCTTGCAGCGCCGGAGACCAAGGTTCGATCCCCTCTACGGGCGCCGTCTGCACGGAGTTTGTACGTTCTCCCCGTGACCTGCGTGCGTTTTCTCCGAGATCTTCGGTTTCCTCCCACACTCCAAAGGCGTGCAGGTTTGTAGGTTAATTGGCTTGGTATGAATGTAAAAATTGTTCCTAGTGTGTGTAGGATAGTGTTAGTGTGCGGGGATCGCTGGTCGGCGCGGACCCGGTGGGCCGAAGGGCCTGTTTCCGCGCCCTATCTCTAAACGACTGCTGTTTTTAGCAAGTCCCACCAATGATATTGTTGTGAGCCAGGCCACTGATCCTAATTTGGCCTGAAAACCCTTCCTGGGAATATTTTGTACCGGCTCTCTCTGCAAGTCCACAGCAAGCCTGGCAATTTGGACCTTGTTTCAAAAACCATAACAATTCACTAAGACCCTTGATAATCATATACATCTTTGTTTGAAGGCCACATGTATAGAGTTACCAGTCTCTGTAGCCAAGATTCAACCACTCCTCTCGTAGAGAAGGTTGACACAGAAATATCTTTTCATGGGATGCCAGGAAAGCATCAGTTTGAGTTTGTGCTGTTTTCCCACAGCGTACACACACAGTTATAAAATGGGCGATCTTTCTTCGGATTCATGTTCAAATAACAATGCATACACAGTTCGTTGCATCTCGTAATGACCACAGTATAAATCACAGTATCTTTCCCAGTGTTAAATAACAATACGTGGAAGGCTCTGTGCATCTTGCATTGAGTCATAAAGAGTTCAGAACGGAAACAGACCCATCAGCCCTCCAAGTGCTCACTGCACCCATTTCTACACTAGTTTAGTTTAGTTTATAGATGCAGCGCGGAAACAGGCCCTTTCGGCCCACCGTGTCCGCGCCGACCAGCGATCCCCGCACGCTAACACTACCCTACACACACCAGGGACAATTTGTACATTTATACCAAAGCCAATTAACCTACAAACCTGCACGTCTTTGGAGTGTGGGAGGGAACCGAAGATCTCGGAGAAAACCCACGCGGGTCACGGGGAGAACGTACAAACTCCATAAAGACAGCACCCGTGGTCGGGATGGAACCCGGGTCTGTGGCGCTGTGAGGCAGCAACTCTACCGCTGCGCCATCGTGCCCAATCCTACCCGAACCCAACCCTAAGAATAAGGGGTAGGCCATTTAGATCGGAGATGAGGAAAATCTTTTTCAGTCAGAGAGTTGTGAATCTGTGGAATTCTCTGCCTCAGAAGGCAGTGGAGGCCAATTATCTGAATGCATTCAAGAGAGAGCTAGATAGAGCTCTTAAGGATAGCGGAGTCAGGGGTTATGGGGAGAAGGCAGGAACGGGGTATCATATCATATCTATACAGCCGGAAACAGGCCTATTCGGCCCTCCAAGTCCGTGCCGCCCAGCGATCCCCGTACATTAACACTATCCTACACCCACTAGGGCCAATTTTTTTTTTTTTACATTTACCCAGCCAATTAACCTACATACCTGTACGTCTTTGGAGTGTGGGAGGAAACCGAAGATCTCGGAGAAAACCCACGCAGGTCACGGGGAGAACGTACAAACTCCTTACAGTGCAGCACCCGTAGTCAGGATCGAACCTGAGTCTCCGGCGCTGCATTCGCTGTAAAGCAGCAACTCTACCGCTGCGCTACCGTGCCGCCCTGATTGTGAATGATCAGCCATGATCACATTGAATGGCGGTGCTGGCTCGAATGGCCGAATGGCCTCCTCCCATACCTATTGTCTATTGTCTATTGTCTATTAATAATAATAATAATGCATTACATTTATATAGCGCTTTTCAAACACTCAAAGACGCTTTACAGGGATTACTAGAACATAGAGAAGTAAATAAATAGGTAAATAAGTAAACGAACAGAGAAAGGAGACAGAAGGTGAGGTGACCTTCAGTGGTTGAAGGCAGTGCTGAACAGGTGAGACTTCAGTGATGTTTTGAATGTGGTGAGTGTGGAGGAGTCTCTGACGGTTTAGGGTAGTGAGTTCCATAGGGTGGGAGCAGCGATGGAGAAAGCCCTGTCCCCCCAGGATCTGAGTTTGGTCCGGATGGGGGGGGACAGGAGGTTGGCAGCAGCAGAGCGGAGGGTGGAGGTGGAAGTGTATCTGTGGAGGAGGTCAGTCAGGTAGGATGGGGCCAGGTTATGGAGGGCTTTGTAAGTCATGAGGAGGATTTTGTACTGGATTCTCTGGGGGATGGGGAGCCAGTGGAGCTTGTAAAGGACGGGGGTGATATGGTCACGGATTGGGGAGTGTGTGAGTAGACGGGCAGCGGAGTTTTGAATGTATTGAAGTTTATTGATGATTTTTGAGGGTGAGCCATAGAGGAGGCTGTTGCAGTAGTCCAGACGGGAGGTGATGAAGGCGTGGATGAGGGTTTCTGCAGCTGTGGAGGAGAGGGATGGACGGAGACGGGCAATGTTTTTGAGGTGGAAGAAGGCTGTCTTGGTGATGTGTTTGATGTGTTTGTCGAAGGAGAGGGTTTGATCAAAGATGATTCCAAGATTCCGGATCTATTGTCTATTGTCTCCACCCTCCCATTGAGTCTTCCTATTTTCTGCCACTTATCTGTGCACCAGGGGGCAAGTTACCTACTAGCCCCTTTAACCTACTGGCATTTTGAAGATCATTGAATCATTGAAAGATACTGCATGGAAACAGGCCCTTCGGCCCACCGTGTCCACGCCGATCATCCATCACCTGTTCACACACCAGTTCCACGTTGTCCCACTTTCTCAACACGCCCTACACACTAGGTGGCAATTTACAGAGGGGCCGATTAACCTACAAACCCGCACGTGGGAGGAAACCGGAGCACCCGGAGGAAACCCAGGCGGTCACGGGGAGAACGTGCAAACTCCACGCAGACAGCACCCGAGGTCAGGATGGAACTGGCGCCGTGAGTCAGTGACTCTACCCGCTTGCTCTGAGGTACATAGGTTGGAGGTGCTCTGCTCTCGTTGCATGGTTAGGCCAAGACTCAAAAGTGTTGTCATGTGTCGTGTGCAATGCCATGGCTTCTGAGTCCTATTGCCTGAATGGTGGCTGATTAGGAGAAGGGGAGATGCAACGAGACCTGGGTGTCGTGGTAGACCAGTCATTGAAAGTAGGCATGCAGGTGCAGCAGGCAGTGAAGAAAGCGAATGGTATGTTGGCATTCATAGTGAGGGGATTTGAGTATAGGAGCAGGGAGGTTCTGCTGCAGTTGTACAGGGCATTGGTGAGACCACACCTGGAGTATTGCGCACAGTTTTGGTCTCCTATTCTGAGGAAAGACATTCTTGCCATAGAGGGAGTACAGAGAAGGTTCACCAGATTGATCCCTGGGATGGCAGGACTTTCATATGAAGAAAGACTGGATAGACTCGGCTTGTACTCACTGGAATTTAGAAGATTGAGGGGGGATCTTATAGAAACTTACAAAATTCTTAAGGGGTTGAACAGGCTAGATGCAGGACGATTGTTCCCGATGTTGGGGAAGTCCAGAACAAGGGGTCACAGTTTAAGGATAAGGGGGAAGTCTTTTAGGACCGAGATGAGAACGTTTTTCTTCACACAGAGAGTGGTGAATCTGTGGAATTCTCTGCCACAGAAGGTAGTTGAGGCCAGTTCATTGGCTATATTTAAGAGGGAGTTAGATGTGGCCCTTGTGGCTAAAGGGATCAGGGGGTATGGAGAGAAGGCAGGTACGGGATACTGAGTTGGATGATCAGCCATGATCATATTGAATGGCGGTGCAGGCTCGAAGGGCCGAATGGCCTACTCCTGCAACTATTTTCTATGTTTCTATGTTTCTATCCCTCCGCTAGAAATTAAGACTTTGGAGATACAGCGTGGAAACAGGCCCTTCGGCCCACCGAGTCCGTGCCGACCAGCGATCACCTCGTACACTAACACTATCCTACACACACTAGGGACTATCTACAATTTTATATTACTGAAGCCAATTAACCCACAAACCTGCAAGTCTTCGGAATGTGGGAGGAAACCGGAGCACCCGGAGAAAACCCATGCGCTTAATGATAGCGGAGTCAGGTGGTATGGGGAGAAGGCAGGAACGGGGTACTGATCGTGGATGATCAGCAATGATCACGGTGAATGGCGGTGCTGGCTCGAAGGGCCGAATGGCCTACTCCTGCACCTATTGTCTACTGTCCATTGTTACGGGGGAGAACGTACAAACTCCACGCAGAGAGACGATCGGGCACGGGTCAGTGGCGTGGTGAGGCAGCAACTCAACCTCTGTGCCACCGTGGTACAGCCACCCTTGTCAGTGATAAACCCTGAACGTCAACTGACCATTTAATGAGCCGTTTAAAAATCCAACTCCGTAACAAGGATTTAATAATAAAGATCAATACCGAAGTGAAAAAGAAACCGGTTTCTATAGAAGTGCCCCTGAGCCATGAAACTGAAATATGTCCCAGAGTATTAAACCATAAAAACATTTATGGAGTACAGCTGCGTCGGAATTTCCATGAGCGTAAGAATATTAACTATCCACACTTCACTCAAGATCTTCACAGGGTCAGGACTCTAAATTCAACATGGAACATTCCAGAGTATTAAATTCAGTTTCTTGTCAACAAGAATGAAAAGGCCTTTTTCTTATTCGGACACAGAGCAGGGCTGATCTAAATGCTCAAATATTTTGGTGTGACTTCAGGCAATTCCAAGACAAGGCATGGCGGGACCGTCGCAGGTTGAAAGACTGGAGCGACTAGGCTTGTATACACTGGAATTTAGAAGGATGAGAGGGGATCTGATTGAAACATATAAGATTATTAAGGGGTTGGACACGTTAGAGGCAGGAAACATGTTCCCGATGTTGGGGGAGTCCAGAACAAGGGGCCACAGTTTAAGAATAAGGGGGAGGCCATTTAGAACGGAGATGAGGAAAAACCTTTTCACTCAGAGAGTTGTGAATCTGGAATTCTCTGCCTCACAAGGCAGTGGAGGCCAATTCTCTGGATGCTTTCAAGAGAGAGCTAGATGGAACTCTTAAGGATAGCGGAGTCAGGGGGTATGGGGAGAAGGCAGGAACGGGGTACTGATTGAGAATGATCAGCCATGATCACATTGAATGGCGGTGCTGGCTCGAAGGGCCGAATGGCGTACTCCTGCACCTATTGTTTATTGTCTACAAGGCTGTGTGCACACTTTAGCCAAGGTGCAGGACGATTAGTGACCTATCAGAACTCTGTTCCATCTAGTGGTTGCCAACTGTCCCGTATTAGCCGGGACATCCCATACTTTGGGCTAAATTGGCCTGTCCCGTACGGGACCGCCCTTGTCCCATATTAGGCCCGTGGGCCGGGGGGCTGGTTGCTACGCAACCTCCGTTAGGCGAACACACTCCGTTAGCCTAACTCTGTCATCCTCACCTCTCCACCTGGTTTTCTTCTCCTTTTGTTCGTTGCCCACTTTGCCCGCACGACTGGTTCTTTCTATCCATCTCATCGTACCTATCGCCAGCCTCTTGTCCTAACCCTTCCCCCACCTGATTCTTTCTCCCTGTCACCCCCTCCCCATCCTGTTCCAACCACAAACCCTTCAGACACGGTGGTGAATCTGTGGAATTCTTTGCCACAGACGGCTGTGGAGGCCAAGCCAGTGGGTATTTTTAAGGCAGAGATTGATAGATTCTTGATCAGTGCGGGTGTCAGGGGGTTACGGTGAGAAGGCAGGAGAATGGGGTGAGGAGGGAGAGATAGATCAGACGTGATAGAATGGCGGAGTAGACTTGATGGGCCGAATGGCCTAATTCTATTCCTTTCTCTTATGACGTTTTGACCTACAGGCCACTGGCTCGACAATTTCCCCGCTCCCTGGTTCCATCAGCCCACCACTCCCTCCCCCATCTCCATCCACCTGTCATCTGTCATCCTCTCACCCGCCAACCAGTGGTAGAGCCACTGTCTCACAGCACCAGAGTCCCGGGTTCAATCCTGACCACGGGTGCTGTCTGTGTGTGTGTGTCTGTGTGTGTGTGTGTGTGTGTGTGTGTGTGTGTGTGTGCGTGCGTGTGTGCGCGCGTCTGTGTGTGTGTGTGTGTGTGCGTGCCTGTGTGTGTGCGCGTGTCTGTGTGTGTGTGTGTCTATGTGTGTGTCTGTGTGTCTGTCTGTGTGTGTGTGTGTGTGTCTGTGTGTGTGTGTCTCTGTGTGTGTGTGTGTGTGTGTGTGGAGTTTGTGCCTTCTGCCCGTGACCACGTGGGTTCCCTCCGGGTGCTCCGGTTTCCTCCCACATCCCAAATTTGTGCGGGTTTGTAGGTTAATCGGCCCCTCTGTAAATTGCCCCCTAGTGTGTAGGGAGTGGATGAGAAAGTGGGATCACATAGAGCTGGTGTGTGAACGCATGATGGTCGGTGTGGACTCGCTGGGCTGAAGGGTGGCGTCTCAGGTCGAGACCCTTCTTCAGAAGAAGGTCTGAAGAAGGGTCTCGACCCCGAAACATCACCCATTCCTTCTCTCCAGAGATGCTGCCTGACCCGCTGAGTTACACCAGCACTTTGTGTCTATCTGAAGATTTGTTCTTAGTTTTCAGACTTGGATACATGTTTACTGCTACTCTGCTCCTTGTCATACGATTCTGACATTTTGAAAGATATTCCCCTTTCAGAAATATCCTTATTCAGCAGATTTGTCTATCAGCTGTCAGTATTAAAACACCAATGGTGGGTAGCTAGTTGCCCACTATCCAGTAGATGAATATGAAACACAAATTTTGTTGGGAGACTTTGTTTTTCATCAGGAAAGAAGTTTGCTTGTCATTTTACAGTATTACATTACTACCTTAGGTCAGAATGGCATGTTTTTATATGTGTATTTAAAATACTCCACATTGCCACACTCTACTGTAGGTTGAAACGTTTCCAACTAAATATTCACTCACACAAAACATAATATTAGATAGAAAATAGGTGCTGGAGGAGGCCATTCGGCCCCTCGAGCCAGCACCGCCATTCAATATGATCATGGCTGATCATCCAAAATCAGTACCCCGTTCAATAGACAATAGGTGCAGGAGGAGGCCATTCGGCCCTTCGAGCCAGCACCACCATTCAATGTGATCATGGCTGATCATTCTCAATCAGTACCCCGTTCCTGCCTTCTCCCCATACCCCCTGACTCCGCTATCCTTAAGAGCTCTATCTAGCTCTCTCTTGAATGCATTCAGAGAATTGGCCTCCACTGCCTTCTGAGGCAGAGAATTCCACAGATTCACAACTCTCTGACTGAAAAAGTTTTTCCTCATCTCAGTTCTAAATGGCCTACCCCTTATTCTTAAACTGTGCATTAGGCCCCTTGTGGCGGAGAATTCCACAGACTCACAACTCTCTAGGTGAAAAAGATTTTCCTCACCTCAGTCCTAGATGGCCTAACCCCTTATTCATAAACGGTGTGATCCCCCTGGTTCTGGACTCCCCCCAACATCGGGGAACATTTTCCCTGCATCTAGCCTGTCCAATCCCTTGTGAAATGTGTTCGATCGCCCGCCGTAAGTGCTGGCCGTGGCCACCGGAGATTGATGCAGAAAACAAAAGAACCAAGAACAAAATAAATACCATAAACCTCTTAAATAATTTAATTGCAAAAGTGTTTTTTTAAAAATATTTCTACAAATGCAGGATTGCATGATTTTTCACCATTAAATACATCTCAATATTTTAAAAAGTTTGCAAAATACTATACAAGTATGTTTCCAAATTGACCGGAAAACAGCCATGGATCTTTCTACAAAAAGATGAGCCACCCACCACAAGGCTGTTACTGAAGTACTAAGGGGGAAAGATTACTTGTGGGAAGGAATGGCGGCCAATGGTTATTAAATCTCACGCCAGATTCACAGCAATGATAACTGAATGTTTCACCTTGTTCACGAATGTCCCACCGACATCATGAATTACTATGAAGAACCTATCACGACATCATTATTTTTTACAACATAGTGTTATTATACAGTACAAGTTGGGAGGAGAGGGTGACGCAAGGAACTGCACAAAATAAACGCAAATGTGCTGGAGTGCCTCGACGGGTCAGGCGGCATCTTTAGTGTGGAGAGACACAGTGTGGAAACAGGCCCTTTGGATCACCGCGAGTCCGCGCCGACCAGCGATCCCCGTGCCCTAGTTCTCTCCCACGCACCAGGGGCAACTTTACAGAAGCCAATTAACCTACGAACCCGCACGACCTTCGGAGTGCGGGAGGAAACCGGAGCGCCCGGAGTAAAACTCGGCCGCAGGGAGAACGTACAAACTCCGTATGGACAGCACCCGTAGTCAGTATTGAACCTGGGTCTCTGGCGCTGTGAGGCAGCAACTCTACCGCTGCACCACACAGCCTCTCTGGCGGGCAGGGATAGACGACCTTTCGTGTCGGGGCACTTCCTCAAAAGACGTTCGCCGGTCATTTTCCAATTTTACTTCCCGGCCCAAAACGCCACCTCTCCCCATCCCCCACCTGAGATGCTGCCCGGCCCGCTGAGTTACACCAGCACTTTGTGCGTTTCTTCTTGTGATTTAGGGTCTACTTTTGTGATTTTCAGGATCTGAGAACATTCAAACGTAAGTGTTGCATTCCCCACATTTCTGCTTTATCTAAATGTACAATGCAGGCAGGTCCCGACAAGAGGGACACAATATACAGTCTGTATTTACTGTTCAAAGCCCACACGTTAACAAGGGAGAATATCTGATTGCATGTACAAATGTACAACCTCCTTCGACAGAGATGTCTTGCAGGTGAACGCAGGATGAGTTACTGCAATATGAACTAAATTAAAAAATGCTTATTGCCTTTCCATGTTTTTCTTGTTTTTGTTTCACCGTTTGGGCACTCTTGTCATTTACAAAGGTTTTCATCTGTCTTTAGAAAAAATAAAGTTTCCTGTCTTTTGGCAATGACAACAACATTTAACAGCACTTGATTAAACAGATGGCCACGAAGGTTTTTCATTTTTCCAGTCATGTGCAGTCTCTCGTCCTTTCCGTGGCAGCTCTCACGGATCTAAGTCCTCAATCATTTTGGTGTCTCCGTGTCCACTTTACACCGTTCAACAAAACCTCTGCTCCACTCTTCCCCCTCACAGGTTGTCCACTTTCACACACTTGGATGGAAGTGAAGTGAACCGCAACCATGGGAGTTCGGAAGAAAGGTTCCATCCTGTGCGCTACATTTCCGAATCGGTCAAACTCCCTTTCTTTGTTCGGCTGTCGTCTCGCCCCCATGTTGTTGTGGTGTTTGTCTTTTTGCCCAGGTGTTCTCGACCGGAGCTTGCAAGGGCTGTTTCTTGGCACGGTTTATCCTCCGCTTGCCTCTCTGCCCAGCACATCCAGTTAAGCTGCTTACTTAAGAGTAACCATTAATTAACGGAGCACCTGGGAGAACCAAGTGAAATGGTATCTGCATAATAGCCAGGCGTGTGCACTTTCGTTTCCTCGTAAGGTGTTATTATCTTGATGCCAGTATTCGATGTCCAAGTGCCACACAAGTTGTGAAGGTAGGTCGGTCATGTCCGACCTAAAGGTGCAAGCACACCTTGAAGGCATTCATAGTTCGTGATTCCAATCTGGCTTTATTGCAAAATCGAGAATTAGGGATAAACTCGGGATGTCGCTACAGCGTTGTCACACAGGTACACACAGCATTGTTCAATCTCGTTATTATTATCCTCTCACAAGTGGCGCTTCGAAGGAAAGCAAAACGCAAGCCGAATAGCAAATCGTCGATTCAATATTCCATGTGGTGTCTTCACACGCCAACTTAAATAATACATCTTCAATATGAAGACTTAACGGGCGATATACTTGCAACGCTAAAATCGCCCTTCATCAAAGTCACACGTTTGGTGCAACAGGAGCAAGATTCCACGGAACAAACCAACTGCCCCCAAAAATAAAACATGATAACTATTTTCAGACTGAGTTCCTCTTTGCAACCCTTGCAGACAGTTTTTTCGATTCATGCTAATATTAATCCTTACTCCGAGAGTCGACTGGAAGCAATAGTTTGTTTGAGGTGCTCCACGCGGGGACAATTGAGGAACCAGGCACTGCACACTATTATTCTATTTGACTTCAAACATAATCAGTTCCAGAGTTCTTCTGCTGTCAGACCTGCACTGGGAGGGTCTGGTTCATCTGTAGCCTCATGTCCTGAATGCTGCCCAATATCTTCTTCTGGTGGCCAGCCAAGGTCACTCCTATCCTCAGCAGGTCCCTGTAACAGAAAGGACATGTTAGCAACAGGGTTGACGTACAACGATATCTGGGTGTCCTAGTGCATCAGTCACTGAAAGGAAGCGTGCAGGTACAGCAGGCAGTGAAGAAAGCCAATGGAATGTTGGCCTTCATAACAAGAGGAGTTGAGTATAGGAGCAAAGAGGTCCTTCTGCAGTTGTACAGGGCCCTAGTGAGACCGCACATTTTCCCACCTCCTCCCCGTAAACCCTCGACACCCGTTCAAGCATTTACTTTGGCAAGACTTTCTGGATCCGTTCCAACACGAGACAAAAAAAACCCCCACCCACATACAAAGAAAGAATAATTCATTGCTGATGTCCTCAAAGATGTTCCTTTTGTGTCTCCAAAGCCATTTGTAAAGTACGCTGTTCAAAGCTTGCGAGGAATGTAAAAGCAACATTTTACCAGAGGCCCCTAGTGCATGAAATTGCTGACTTTGGTTTACTAAAACCACATTGGTTTGTTGTGCCAAGCAGCTCCATTATTCAAAATTACTCTCTCTCTCTCTGCACATAAAAGAAAGACGTTAAGTGTTATTGGTCTTAATGAAAAGAGTATGTCCGGGACTGCACTCCGAAGCCTTTAACGCATCACATCCAACTAAGGTCATAGGAGTAGAATTAGGCCGTTCGGCCCATCAAGTCTACTCCACCATTCAATCGTGGCTGAGACAGTTTAAGACTAAGGGGTAGGCCATTTGGAACGGAGATGAGGAAAAAAAGTTTTCAGTCAGAGAGTTGTGAACCTGTGGAATTCACTGCCTCAGAAGGCAGTGGAGGCCAATTCTCTGATTGCTTTCAAGAGAGAGTTAGATAGAGCTCTTAAGGATAGCGGAGTCAGGGGGTATGGGGAGAAGGCAGGAACGGGGTACTGATTGAGAATGATCAGCCATGATCACATTGAATGGCGGTGCTGGATCGAAGGGCCGAATGGCCTACTTCTGCACCTATTGTCTATTGACCTATCTCTTCCTCTTAACCCCATTCTCCTGCCTTCGCCCCCAAACCTCTGACACCTGTGTCATTATCAGTTGGTTTTAGCATAAAAAATCATCGCTATTAAACCTGTTATATATTTATAGTATAGCATAGTATTAGTTTATTATATTAATGTGTACCAGGACACAGTGAAAAACTTTAGTTTTATGTGCTATGCAGGCAAATTCGTACCATACCCGAGTACGTCAGTTAGCGCAAGAGAGAAAATAAACAAGATGTTGAATGTGGCGATCCAGCCATAGACAAAGTACAGATTTTTTTTTAAAGTGCAAGGGTCACAATGATGTGGATTGGAATATCAGAAATTCGCCCTGAGCAGATGAAGTCTGATAACAGTGATAACAACTGATTTAACATGTCACGAGTCTACTGGGACCTCTGGTTATCTGAGCAAATCACTGCGTAGTATAAGAAAATAACTGCAGATGCTGGTACAAATCGAAGGTATTTATTCACAAAACGCTGGAGTAACTCAGTAGGTCAGGCAGCATCTCGGGAGAGAAGGAATGGGCGACGTTTCGGGTCTTCAGACTGAAGAAGGGTCTCGACCCGAAACGTCGCCCATTCCTTCTCTCCCGAGATGCTGCCTGACCCGCTGAGTTACTCCAGCATTTTGTGAGCAAATCGCTGCAATCGTTCCCAATATCAATCGCCTACTAATTCATCCAAACCGATGACAGCCCCAGGATCGATTTCCCACTGACTGGCTAGCGCGCAACAAAAGTCTTTTCACTGTACCGAGGTACACGTGACAATAAACTAAACTCAACTAAAAACACAAGTTGGTGGAGTAGCTCGACGGGTCAGGCCGAGCGAGGACAGGCAACGTTTCTGGTCGGGGCCTTTCTTCAGACTCCTTGTTAACATTCTAGCTCCACGACGTTAACTGTGGGGTACAGGGGTGAAAGCAGTGATACTGATCAGATCACAAGTCTGGAGCCAGTGGCTTACACTTATAGACAATAGGTGCAGGAGGAGGCCATTCGGCCCTGCGAGCCAGCACCGCCATTCAATGTGATCATGGCTGATCATTCTCAATCAGTACCCCGTTCCTGCCTTCGCCCCATACCCCCTGACTCCGCTATCCTTAAGAGCTCTATCCAGCTCTCTCTTGAATACATTCAGAGAATTGGCCTCCACTGCCTTCTGAGGCAGAGAATTCCACAGAAAGTTTTTCCTCATCTCAGTTCTAAATGGCCTACCCCTTTTTCTTAAACTGTGGCCCCTTGTTCTGGACTCCACCAACATTGGGAACATGTTTTCTGCCTCTAACGTGTCCAACCCCTTAATAATTATTATACGTTTCGATAAGATCCCCTCTCATCCTTCTAAATTCCAGTGTATACAAGCCTAGTCGCTCCAGTCTTTCAACATATGACAGTCCCGCCATTCCGGGAATTAACCTAGTGAACCTACGCTGCACGCCCTCAATAGCAAGAATTTGGAATGGGGTCAGGGATGGGGGCTACAGTTCTGGATAAAGCAAGTCAGGGCGGACTCTAGTTGTACAGGTGCTGCCTCGGCATCAGCCCACAACTCGCTGGAATTTAAAGAAGATTGAGGGAGGATCTTATAGAAACTTACAAAATTCTTAAGGGGTTGGACAGGCTAGATGCAGGAAGATTGTTCCCGATGTTGGGGAAGTCCAGAACAAGGGGTCACAGTTTAAGGATAAGGGGGAAGTCTTTTAGGACCGAGATGAGAACGTTTTTCTTCACACAGAGAGTGGTGAATCTGTGGAATTCTCTGCCACAGAGGGTAGTTGAGGCCAGTTCATTGGCTATATTTAAGAGAGAGTTAGATGTGGCCCTTGTGGCTAAAGGGATCAGGGGGTATGGAGAGAAGGCAGGTACGGGATACTGAGTTGGATGATCAGCCATGATCATATTGAATGGCGGTGCAGGCTCGAAGGGCCGAATGGCCTACTCCTGCACCTTGTTTCTATGTTTCTATGTTTCTATGCCAGCCAGAGGGACGGGTGTTCATACTTACTCTGCCGTTATCTGAGTAACCAGATCGAAGGACGTGAACCCAGCATTAATAAAATTCTCCTTGTACCGACCCATTTTAATTGCATCTAGCCAGTCTCCCACTGTGGAGAACGTGGTGTAGTCAGGCATAATGCGGTCCAATAGTGGCTGGGAAGGGCTGTGGAGAAGATAAGACAAAATCAGTCCACATTTTTAAGCCCTGCTTACATCAGTATCCAGAGTGAGTCTGGGACAAGCCACTTCAGGTACTGGGGGAGGTGAACGATCAGAGATGGCCCCTTCATTCCACCTGACCCGAGCTCACCTGCACTGCTCTGAGAAGTGGTGCCGATGGAGGGAGGGACTGCCGACTGACGTTCCCTATCTGTCTCCTGCATTGCTATATAACCGTGAAGTGGGTGTGCCAGTGTGTGTGGTCTACCGGGTCTTCACAGTGATCACGGTGTGTTTACAACTCAACCAGGGACTTCACACTGACCACGATGTGGAACGTAGAACAGTACATAGAAACAATATGATGTGAACCATTCGTCAGAACATAGAACACAGAACAGTACAGCACAGGAACAGGCCCCTCGGCCCACCATGTTCGCAAGTCAGGGGAGCAGAATTGGGCCATTCGGCCCATCAAGTCCACTCCGCCATTCAATCATGGCTGATCGATCTCTTCCTCTCAACCCCATTCTCCTGCCTTCCTCCCGTAACCCCTCACACCCGTACCGATCAAGAATCCGTCAATCTCCTCTTTAAAAACGCCCATTAGACAGGCAATAGGTGCAGGAGTAGGCCATTCGGCCCTTTGAGCCAGCACCGCCATTGACTTCACAGCCGTCTGTGGCAATGAATTCCACAGATTCCACCATCCTCTGACTAAAGAAATTCCTCCTCACCTCCTTTCTAAAGGTACATCTGTGCCGAACCTGATGCCAAGACCAACTCTGCCTGCACACGATCCGTAGAGCGCCATTCCCTGCGTATCCATGTACTGATCCAAAAGTCTCTGAAACGCCAGTATGGTATCTGCCTCCACCCCCACCCCTGGCAGTACGTTCCAGGCCCCCACCGCCCTCTGTGTAAAAAACCCAGCACACAACTCCAGGTGCGGTCTCAGCCACGCCTCCAACAAAACATTTTTATTCTCCAAAGGTAGACACAAAATGCTGGAGTAACTCAGCGGGTCGGGCAGCGTCTCTGGAGAGAAGGAATGGGTGACGTTTCGTGTCGAGACCCTTCTTCAGACTCGGCCCTTCGGGGTCTCGACCCGAAACGCCGCCCATTCCTTCTCTCCCGAGGTGCTGCCTGACCCGCTGAGTTACTCCAGCTTTTTGTGCCCACCTTCGATTTGAACCAACATCTGCAGTTTTTTCCCCGACACATCTTTAATCTTCATCTCCAGTTCCAGTGTGAGGAAGTCCAATCTGCCATTTGGTTTACGAGGGGATGCTATGCCTACATGTTCAATCCTGTAGGAGCAGCACCTTCAGTGGCCAACCGCCCACCCGCACACATCTCCCACCTGTCGTTCCTGCTGCCTCTTGCCATGTGAGTAATCTCAGGTTTCCGCACATTTCTCTCTGCCATCCCGACCCGCCCGCTTCACCTTTCCATGTCCCCGTGCAGATGCCTGCCATCCACCTTCCCAGCCCACGTTCCCAAACGTATCCGTGACCGAACCGACGGAGGGAGAAGAAAACGAGTGTTGTGTTGTGTTGGGAGATTTCAGCCTCGACACCTTTGCGTTTATGTTCTAACATGCAAGCAGGGAGTAGAGTTTCTGCCTTTGGCTGGCTGTGTGTGCATTATGGCTCAGCTACTTACAGTGGTAGAGTTACACAGCACGGAAACAGGCCCTTAGACAATAGACAATAGATAATAGGTGCAGGAGGAGGCCATTCGGTCCTTCGAGCCAGCACCGCCATTCAATGTGATCATGGCTGATCATTCTCAATCAGTACCCCGTTCCTGCCTTCTCCCCGTACCCCCTGACTCCACTATCCTTAAGAGCTCTATCTAGCTCTCTCTTGAATGCATTCAGAGAATTGGCCTCCACTGCCTTCTGAGGCAGAGAATTCCACAGATTCACAACTCTCTGACTGAAAAAGTTTTTCCTCATCTCAGTTCTAAATGGCCTACCCCTTATTCTTAAACTGTGGCCCCTGGTTCTGGACTCCCCCAACATTGGGAACATGTTTCCTGCCTCTAACGTGTCCAACCCCTTAATAATCTTATACGTTTCGATAAGATCTCCTCTCATCCTTCTAAATTCCTGTGTATACAAGCCTAGTCGCTCCAGTCTTTCAACATATGACAGTCCCGCCATTCCGGGAATTAACCTAGTAAACCTACGCTGCACGCCCTCAATAGCAAGAATATCCTTCCTCAAATTTGGAGACCAAAACTGCACACAGTACTCCAGGTGCGGTCTCACTAGGGCCCTGTACAACTGCAGAAGGACCTCTTTGCTCCTATACTCAACTCCTCTTGTTATGAAGGCCAACATTCCATTGGCTTTCTTCACTGCCTGCTGTACCTGCATGCTTCCTTTCAGTGACTGCTGCACTAGGACACCCAGATCTTGTTGTATGTCCCCTGTTCCTAACTTGACACCATTCAGATAATAGAATGGCCCAGCTGGTCAATGCCGACCACGGTGCTCCATCAAAGCCCGCATGTGACCCACATCCCTCATCAACCTTTCCCATCCAACTACCTGCCCAAGTATCTTTTTGATGATGTTCTAGTGCCTGCCTCAACTACCTCCTCTGGGACTGAGTCTAGGCTAGAGACAACTTCATACGATTCGTAAAATAAATAAATTTTGGTCATTACCATGGTGAGTTACTCAAACTTCAGTTCAGGTTCTCGATTAGTATGGGTGTCAAGGGGAGAAGGCAGGAGAATGGGGTTGAGAGGGAATGATAGATCAGCCATGATTGAATGGTGGGGTAGAATCGATGGGCCGAACGGCCACATCTGGTCCTTTCACTTATGAACTCTTTTTAAAAATTGTTATTAATGCTTTGGTTGTTCAGTTTTACCGCAAGACAGTTCAGATTTCTTGACTCTTTGTGCAATTAAGTGTAGAAGGAACGAAGTGCAGGAAAAAAACCCTGCAGATGCTGGTATAAATCGAAGGTAGATAAAAAATGCCGGAGGAACTCAGCGGGTCAGGCAGCATCTCTGGAGAGAAGGAATGGGCGACGTTTCGGGTCGAGACCCTTCTTCAGACTGGTAGGAGCAATGTACTTAAAATCACATTCATAAGTGATGGGAGCAGAATTAGGCCACTCGGCCCATCAAGTCTACTCCGCCATTCAATCACGGCTGATCTGTCTCTCCCTCCTAGCCGCATTCTCCTGCCTTCTCCCCATAACCCCTGACACCCGTGCAAATCAAATATCTCGTAACAATATCCACTGACTTGGCCTCCACAGCCGTCTGTGGCAAAGAATTCCACAGATTCACCGCCCTCTGACTAAAGAAATTCCTCCTCATCTCCTTCCCAAAGGAACGTCTTTTAATTCTGTTAATTCTTAAGTTACGTTAAAACAAGAATTGGTTTTGCCTGCACGGGAAGAGTTAGGATACACAAATTCAGTGGCAAAGAAGAGAGTTCATTCATTAACGTAACTAGAGCAGTTATGCATGAAATTAAACTAGATCACGTTGCTGACATATGTGGCACACACTGACAAATGTGGAAGATTAAATTGAATAATTCAATCGAATACATTTTATTAGCCAAGTATGTATACATACAAGGAATTTGCCTTGGGTGCTTTGCTCACAAGTAACAACACGACATACAGTAAACAATTAACAATAGAACATAAAAAGAATGAGGAATAAAACATTGAACATAAAAGATTCCCAAAGCTAAGAGTTTCAGTTGAACCGAATGAGACAATTGGTGGAGAGGACATGAGGAGTGGATTGAATGCACAGCTTTGTCGAAGACTGTACAAAGGGTAGTTTGTCACGGGCTTGCAGTGTGCATTATGAGAGTGAAAGTTGCCAAAATGTTCCAACCCAAGGAATCTACAGGAGATATTCAAAGATAACGTTAGAAGGATGAGAGGAGATCTTATCTTTAGAAGGATGAGAGGAGATCTTATCGGAACGTATAAGATTATTAAGGGGTTGGACACGTTAGAGGCAGGAAACAATGTTGGGGGAGTCCAGAACCAGGGGCCGCAGTTTAAGAATAAGGGGTAGGCCATTTAGAACTGAGATGAGGAAAAACTCTTTCAGTCAGAGAGTTGTGAATCTGTGGAATTCTCTGCCTCAGAAGGCAGTGGAGGCCAATTCTCTGAATGCATTCAAGAGAGAGCTGGATAGAGCTCTTAAGGATAGCGGAGTCAGGGGGTATGGGGAGAAGGCAGGAACGGGGTACTGATTGAGAATGATCAGCCATGATCACGTTGAATGGCGGTGCTGGCTCGAAGGGCCGAATGGCCTCCTCCTGCACCTATTGTCTATTGAAACCGGAGCACCCGGAGAAAACCCACGCAGGTCACGGGGAGAACGTGCAGGATGGAACCCGGGTCTCTGGCGCTGTGAGACAGCAGCTCTACCCGCTGTGCCACCACCGTCTTCTGTTAAAAGGCTGAACTCACCAATAACCGAGCTACAAACATAATGAGACAATGTGTATTTATGCGGCTTTTAAAATGAAGGGAGGAGAGGTAACGCGACGGAATCTCTTGACCGACCACCCTTTGCTTCATGAAAACCGCCTGCCACAAAGACCAAGGTTAAAATTAGTCTGCGGAGGAAGGAACTGCAGACGCTGGTTTAAATCGACGATAGACACAAAATGTTGGAGTAACTCAGCGGGACAGGCAGCATCTCTGGAGAGAAGGAATGGGTGATGTTTCGGGTGGAGACCCTTCTTCAGCCTGATGTCAGGGGAGAGGGAGATACAGAGATAAGGAAGTGTAAGGTGTGAAAACAGGACAAAGGGGATGGAGATCGAGGAAAATGTGGAATAGATCATTGTTAGTTGGGAGAAGGTAGCAACAAAGCAAACAGAGACAAAATGTAGTCGGAGACAGTCAGACTGGTGGGAGAACTGGGAAGGGGGAGGGAGAGGGAAAGCAAAAGTTAGAGAGGTCAATGTTCATACCGCTGGGGTGCAAGCTGCCCGAGCGAAATATGAGGTGCTGTTCCTCCAATTTGCGCTGGGCCTCACTCTGACAATGGAGGAGGCCCAGGACAGAGAGGTCAGTGTGGGAGTGGGAGGGGGGAGTTAAAAGTGTTGAGCAACCGGGAGATCGGGGAGGTTTAGGCGGACTGAGCGGAGGCATTCAGCGAAACGATCGTCGAGTTAAAATGAGTCTCTTCTCTGACCATGCAACTCATGGTACAACGTGAGATTAAAAAGCGACAAAGCAAAAATGTGAGCATGCCCTATTGTACGTTTGGGAAAGCAGCCCAGGTCACGAGCAGCTGAACACTCAGAGCCAGGCCAGGGGTATGGAACAAATCAAGGATATAGCAGATGTGTCATTATGTAAAAAATCATGAGGATTTGTTTCTCAGCACCTCTCCGCAGAGTCGAGAGGCATTTTCTCATGGGCAACGACGTTTCTGCCTTGGTTAAAGGAACAAACAAAAAGGCCCCATCTCTCCAGAGAACTAATCCTCTTAAGTTGCCATTTCATTTTCTCCGCGTTAATCCCTTAAAGTGAGAGAGTATTCCCTGCCCGACATTTCACGACACAAGCTGTAGCTGACAATGGTCAAACACACCATGTGTTTCAGCTAATCCCACCTCCACTCGTCTTTGTATCAATGTTAGGGGTTGCCAACTATCTCACTCCCAAATGCAGGACAAGGTGATGTCACCGCCCCGCGCTCCACGTGACCTCACCCAGCCAGCGGCCACGTGCTCCCGCTCCACCAATGGCGGCCGCCCGGGCCGGGAGGCGGGTTACTATGCGACTGCGCCAGGCCTCCGGGCCTACACTGTCCGGGCCTAGTGTCTGGGCCTACACTGTCCGGGCCTACACTGTCCGGGCCTACAGTGTCCGGGCCTACAGTGTCCGGGCCTACTGTCCGGGCCTACAGTGCCCGGGCCTACAGTGTCCGGGCCTACAGTTCCGGGTCTACATTGTCCGGGCCTACCATATCCGGGCCTACAGTGTCTGGTCCTACTGTCCGGGCCTACACTGTCCGGGCCTACAGTGTCCGGTCCTACACTGTTCGGGCCTATAGTGGCCCCCAGGCCTACGGCGCCTCCCGGGCCTAGTACGGGACAAGGGCGGTCCCGTACGGGACAAACCAATTTAGCCCAATATACGGGATGTCCCAGCTCATACGAGACAGTTGGCAACCCTAATCCAACGTCTCCCTATAGCTAAACCCCTCTCATCTTGCACGCAATACTCCAAATGAGGCCGAACCAAAGACCTACAAAGCTGCATCATGGCTTCCTGACTCTTGTACCCAATGCCCCGACCGATGAAGGCAAGCAGACCGTATAAATCAAACTTGATATAACTATCCTGCTTGCCCATGAGCATGGAGGAGGGGGAGGGGGGAAAGCAAATGTTTCTGATCTTTCAAAGATGAAAGGAGAAAGGTTTAATAGGAACTGTGGGTTCACTTTTTCACAGAGAGTGATGGGTGTACGGAACGAGCTGCCGGAGGAGGTGGTTGAGGCTGGTACTATAACCACATTTAATAGACATTTAATAGACAGGTACATGGACAGGAAAGGTTTAGAGGGATATTGGCCAAACGTGGACTAATGTAGGTGGAACATTTTGGTCGGCAAGGGCAGGTTGGGTCGAGGGGCCTGTTTCGCTGCAGGATTACTCGTTGAGTTTATGCTATATAAGAAAATAACTGCAGATGCTGGTACAAATCAAAGGTATTTATTCACAAAATGCTGGAGTAACTCAGCAGGTCAGGCAGCATCTCAGGAGAGAAGGAATGGGTGACGTTTCGGGTCGAGACCCTTCTTCAGACTGATCTGGTCTGAAGAAGACTGGTCTGAAGAAGGGTCTGCCATTCCTTCTCTCCTGAGATGCTGCCTGACCCGCTGAGTTACTCCAGCATTTTGTGAATAAATACCTTGGTTGAGTTTATGTTGTTTGAGTTTAGTTTAGTTCAGAGATACACCGCGAGAACAGGTTTCCGTGCTGTGTTTATAAAACAAGCCAGACAGTGGAATTAATTCCCCCAAATTTAGTCGGATTTCATAGCTATTCCAGCGTGTAAGTTTAATTTAGGTTTTGACATGTGATTTGGTTCAAATTGGCAGACGCGTTCAGTTGGAAGTTGCATCCCTGTTAATATCACTTCAAGGAGGCAGAATCTAATCATGCCTTCAGAATGAGCTTTGTTACATTAATTTAAAACATGCCATCCAAACTTTCTGATAGTTGCGTAGGAAGGAACTGCAGACGCTGGTTCACACCAAGGATAGACACAAATGTTGAAAGACTGGAGCGACTAGGCTTGTATACACTGGAATTTAGGAGGATGAGAGGAGATCTTATCGAAACGTATAAGATTATTAAGGAGTTGGACACGTTAGAGGCAGGAAACATGTTCCCAATGTTGGGGGAGTCCAGAACAAGGGACCACAGTTTAAGAATAAGGGGTAGGCCATTTAGAACTGAGATGAGGAAAAACTTTTTCAGTCAGAGAGTTGTGAATCTGTGGAATTCTCTGCCTCAGAAGGCAGTGGAGGCCAATTCTCTGAATACATTCAAGAGAGAGCTAGATAGAGCTCTTAAGGATAGCGGAGTCAGGGGGTATGGGGAGAAGGCAGGAACGGGGTACTGATTGAGAATGATCAGCCATGATCACATTGAATGGCGGTGCTGGCTCGAAGGGCCGAATGGCCTCCTCCTGCACCTATTGTCTATTGTCTGTTGTCAATGTGATCATGGCTGATCATTCTCAATCAGTACCCCGTTCCTGCCTTCTCCCCATACCCCCCTGACTCTGCTATCCTTAAGAGCTCTATCTAGCTCTCTCTTGAATGCATTCAGAAAGGAACTGCAGATGCTAGTTTACACCGAAGATAATGGCACAAAATGCTGGAGTAACTCAGCGGGACAGGCAGTGTCTCGGGAGAGAGGGAATGGGTGACGTTTCGGGTCTGAAGAAAGGTCTCGACCCGAAGCGTCACCCATTCCTTCTCTCCAGCGATGCTGCCTGGCCCGCTGAGTTACTCCAGCATTCTGTGTCATTCGGACAGTTCATTGTTTAATTCCCCGAGGCAGTTTTTGAAAAGAAATTGTATCCTTGCCAATCTATCCAGCACACCTTGTTTGCGTTCCTCTCCCATCGGTCAGTAAGGCTTCTTATCTATCTTCATCAACTGGTGGCCTATTGATCTTTGCTTCAAGACAAAAAGATCAGGATATTATGGCTTCCTGCCTATTATTCCTCAGGGAAAGGGAGATGTATAGGCAGAATGAAAAGCATTCTGAACTAACATAAGTGTCTCTCCATATCCGCCAGAGATCGCATTGTCTCTGCTGGTCCCACAGGTTGTCCTCTGTGACTGACGTCTCCCCAGAGCTCAGGAGATAACCCAGGTCACGACCTGTGCAGCCTCACTGATCCAACAACAGGTCGCCCAAGATCAAGATAGCAAAGGCAGACACACAACGCTGGAGTAACTCAGCGGGACAGGCAGCGTCTCTGGAGAACATGGATGGGGTGCCGTTTTGGGTTTGGGATCCTTCTTCAGACTGTAAGGGGAAAGGAAGAAATCTGAAAGAGAGGAAGGGAAGGACAAAGCCTGGCAGGTAATAGGATGATAGACACATAAAGCTGGAGTGACTCAGTGGGACAGGCAGCGTCTCTGGAGAAGGAATGTTCAGTTTACAGATACAAGCCCTTTCGGCCCACCGGGTCCGCGCCGACCAGCGATCCCCGCACACTAACACTATCCTACACACACTCGGGATGATTTTTACATTTACCCAGCCAATTAACCTACAATTCTGCACCTCTTTGGAGTGTGGGAGGAAACCGAAGATCTCGGAGAAAACCCACGCAGGTCACGGGGAGAACGTACAAACTCCGTACAGACAGGCACCTGTAGTCGGGATGGAACCCGGGTCTCCGACGCTGTGAGGCAGCAGCTCGGAAACAGGCCTTTCAGCCCAACTTGCCCGTGCCGACCAACACGCCCCACCTGCCAGCTTTTGACCCATATCCCTCTACATCTATCCTATCCATGTACCTGTCACCTGTGGCGGCACGGTGGCGCAGTGGTAGAGTTGCTGCCTTACAGCGAATGCAGCGCCGGAGACTCGGGTTCGATCCCGACTACAGGTGCTGTGCTGTCTGTACGGAGTTTGTACGTTCTCCCCGTGACCTGCCTGGGTTTTCTCCGAGATCTTCGGTTTTCTCCCGCACTCCAAAGACGTACAGGTTTGTAAGTTAATTGACTGGGCAAATGTAAAAATTGTCCCTAGTGGGTGTAGGATAGTGTTAGTGTGCGGGGATCGCTGGGCGGCGCGGACCCGGTGGGCCGAAGGACCTGTTTCTGCGCTGTGTCTCTAAATCTAAAACAAAATCTAAATGTTTTTTAAATGTTGTGACAGTACCTCCTCAGGCAGCTCGTTCCATACACCCACCGGCCTTTTGTGTGAAAACGTTGCCACTCAAGTTCCTATTAAATCTTTAATCTGAAGAAGGGTCTCGACCCAAAACGTCATCCATTCCTTCTCTCCAGAGATGCTGCCTGTCCCTCTGAGTTACTCCGGCTTTTAGTGTCTATTTCCTTATCAATCTTTCCCCTCTCACCTTAAACATGTGTCCTCAGGCTCTTGATTCCCCTATCCTGGGTAAAAGACTCTGTGCATTAACCCTACCTATTCCTCTCATGAGCTTATAAACTTCTATAAGATCACCCCTCAGGCTCCTGCACTCCATGGAATAAAGTCCTAGTCTGCCCAACCTCTCCCTGTAGCTCTGGCCCTCGAGTCCTGGCAACATCCTCGTCATCCTTCTCTGCACTCTTTTCCAATTTTCGGTCTGAAGAAGGATTCCTGCCTGAAACGTCACCTATTCTTTCTCTCCAGAGATGCTGCCTGTCCCGCTGAGTTACTCCAGCACTCTATGAAACGTCACCTATCCATGTTCTCCACAGATGCTGCCTGACCCGCTGAGTTACTCCAGCACTCTGTGAAATGTCACCTATCCATGTTCTCCACAGATGCTGGCTGACCTGCTGAGTTACTCCAGCATTTTGTGCCTATCTTCGGTATAAACCAGCATCTGCAGTTCCTTCCAACACATTTGATCAAATTAAGTTCCTCCCAATGGCATATTTACCATGAATAAACAATGATTATGCTGTCATAGTCATAGAGTGATACAGTATGGAAGCAGGCCCTTCGGCCCAACCTGCCCACACCGGCCAACAATGTCCCAGCTACCCTAGTCCCACCTGCTTGCGCTTGGTCCATAAACCTCCAAACCTGTCCTATCCGTGTAACTGCCCAACTGTTTCTTAAACGATGGGATAGTCGAACAAGGGAATTGAAAGATGGAAAATTTGAATTTGCATGGTATGGTCTTGGAACATAGAACATAGAGCAGTACATGACAGGAACAGGCCCTTCGGCCCACAATGTCCATGCTGAACATGATGCCAAGTTAGACTGATCTCCTTCACTAGCAGGTGATCCATGTCCCTCCATATCCATGTGCCTGTGTTAAAGCCTCTGCTGTATCTGCCTCCACCTCCACCTCCACCTCCACCCCTGGCAGTGCGCTCCAGGCACACGCCTCTCTCTGTGTGAAGGAACTTGCCACTTACTGTCTTTGAAACAGTATTTCCACCTAGTGAGATGACGTACCCAGGGTTTGCCATGGAGACGATCTTCAGGCTGGCTGCATTGCGGATGAGTTTGTCCAGGGTGTTCACAATCAGGGCAAACTTGGGCCTGTTGTTGCGGTCTTTCACCCAGCAGTCCAACATCAACTGATGAAGGGCAGTCGGACAGTCCATGGGCGGGGGCAGACGGTAGTCTTGTTCCACAGCATTGATCACCTGCAAGGTAACGCACAGCGTTCACAGCCCATCACACCTTAGTTCGGTTTAGTTTAGAGATACAGCACGGAATCAGGCCCTTCGGCCCACCAAGTCCGCGCTGAACTGCGATCCCCGCACATTAACACTATCCCACACACACTAGGAACAATTTTACATTCATACCAAGCCAATTAACCTACAAATCTGCACGTCTTTGGAGTGTGGGAGGGTACCGAAGAACTCGGAGAAAACCCACGCAGGTCACGGGGAGAACGTGCAAACTCCGTACAGACAGCACAGGAATGATGTGCTGGCTCTGGAGAGGGTCCAGAGGACAGTTACGTGAAGGATCCCAGGACTGAGTAGGTTAACATACGACAGGCGTTTGACAGCACTGGGCCTGTACTCGGTGGAGTGCAGAAGAATGAGTGGGGGACACAGAGTGCTGGAGTAACTCAGCGGGTCAGGCAGCATCTGTGGAGAACATGGATAGGTGACGTTTCACAGAGTGCTGGAGTAACTCAGCAGGTCAGGCAGCATCGTGGGGAACATGGATAGGTGACGTTTCACAGAGTGTTGGACAGTGAACTTACTGAACAGTGAGCGGCCTGGATAGAATGAACGTGGGGAGGATGTTTTCACTAGTGGGAGAGTCTAGGACAAGAGGGCATAGCCTCAGAATGAGAGAACGTTCCTTTGGGATAGAGATGATGAGGAATTTCTTTAGTCAGAGGGTGGTGAATCTGTGGAAATATTTGCCACTGTGGAGGCCAAGACAGTGGATATTTTTACGGCAGAGATAGATAGATTCTTGATTAGTGCGGGTGTCAGGGGTTATGGGGAGAAGGCAGGAGAATGGGGTTGAGAGGGAGAGATAGATCAGCCATGATTGAATGGCGGTGTAGACTTGATGGGCTGAAGGGCCTAATTCTGCTCCTAACGCCGATGAGGGTATAAATGTACAGCACACAATGTTTCCGCGAGCTCGAGTACTCACATCTTGATTGGACATGTCCCAGTAGGGTCTCTCTCCGTACGACATCACCTCCCACATGACGATCCCATAGCTCCACACGTCGCTGGCTGAGGTGAACTTGCGGTAGGCGATGGCTTCCGGGGCTGTCCATCTGATTGGGATTTTGCCGCCCTGGTAGGAGTAGGAAGCCCAGTTTACACTCCTTGAGTTTTGAACACATTAATAACCAGCCTGACACTACGTTACGTAAATGGCCAAGCCAGCAGCTGGTCATTTGTCACAGAGCTACAAATCACTAGACCCTCCTACACCTTGAATCTAGGGTTGCCAACTGTCCCGTATTAGCCGGGACATCCTGTATTTTGGGCTAAATTGGTTTGTCCCGTACGGGACTGCCCGTGTTCCGTATTAGGCCCCGGGGGGGCACTGTAGGTCCTGACCGTGTAGGCCCGGACACTGTAGGCCCGGACACTGTAGGCCCCGCCTAACGGAGGTTGCATAGCAACCCAACTCCCGGCCCGGGCGGCCGCCGTTGGCGGAGCGGGAGCACGTGGCCGCTGGCTGGGTGAAATCACCTTGTTCCTTATTTGGCAGTGAGATAGTTGGCAGCCCCTACTTGCATCTCTCCTACAACCTAGCAATAGATGACAGGCATAGTGTGTAGGATGGAACTGCAGATGCTGGTTTACACAGAAGATACTGGAGTAACTCAGCGGGTCAGGCAGCATCTCTGGAGAACATGGATAGGTGACGTTTCACAGAGTGCTGGAGTAACTCAGCGGGTCAGGCAGTATCTCTGGAGAACACGGATAGGTGACGTTTCTGGTCGATGTGAAGAAGGGTCCCAATCCTAAACTTGGATGCTTTTCTCCGGAATGCCGGAGGTTGAGGGGAGAGTTAGTGTTAGAGTACCGCAGCGATAGAGCTTCTGCCTCACGTTTCGGGTCGAGTTAGAAGAAGGGTCTTGACCTGAAAGGTCACCCACTCCTTCTATCCAGAGATGCTGCCTGTCCCGCTGAGTTACTCCAGCGTTTGGTGACTATCCTGGCAAACGTTGATGTTTTCGTGGTCTGACAGCAACAGAGAGGCGGCGTGGCCCGGCGCGGTCCTCACCAGCGAGCTCGTGTAGGTGGGGTCGGCCGCATCGTCCTCCAGGAACCTGGACAGGCCGAAGTCCGACACCTTGCACACCAGGTTGCTGTTGACGAGGATGTTCCTGGCCGCCAGGTCCCGGTGCACGTAGTTCATTTCTGACAAGTACTTCATGCCCGCTGCGATGCCCCTCAGCATGCCCACCAGCTGGATGACCGTGAACTGCCCGTCGTTCATCTGCAGGGGGAACACACCAGCAACCAGTGTCAGAAATACAACCGATAGAGAGCATTAGAAGGGTTGCCAACTTCCCCGCTCCAAAATAAGGGACAAAAGGTGACGTCACCGCCCCGCGCCCCACGTGACCTCACCCAGCCAGCGGCCACAAGCTCCCGCTCCACCAATGGCGGCCGCCCGGGCCGGGATGCGGGTTGCTACGCAACCTCCCTTAGGCGGCACCCGGGACTACGGGTGCTGTCTGTACGGAGTTTGTACGTTCTCCCTGTGACCTGCGTGGGTTTTCTCCGAGATCTCCGGTTTCCTCCCGCACTCCAAAGACGTGCAGGTTTGTAGGATAATTGGCTTGGTGTAATAAGATCATAAGATCAAAAGTGATAGGACCATAATTTAGGCCATTCGGCCCATCGAGTCTACTCCGCCATTCAATCATGGCTGATCTATCTCTCCCTCCGAACCCCATTCTCCTGCTTTCTCCCCATAACCCCTGACACCCGTAAATTGTATAATTGGAGTGTGGGAGGAAACCGGAGCACCCGGAGAAAACCCACGTAGGTCACTCCAATTCTATACACCCGTATAACTGTAAATTGTCCCTAGTGTGTGTAGGAGAGTAATTAGTGTGCGGGGTGATCGCTGATCGGTGCGGACTCGGTGGGCTGAAGGGCCTGTTTCCACGATGCATAGAAACAGAGAAACATAGGTGCAGGAGGAGGCCATTTGGCCCTTCGATCCACAATCAGTAACCCGTGCCAGAGAGGACTCCTCAGGTAAGACAATGATCAAAAATTCCATCTCTAATTCAAGACATTGTTAATGCAACTTACAGACAATCGCATATACATTGAAAGGTCAGTTTAGAGATACAGCACGGAAACAGGCCCTTCGGCCCACCGAGTCCACGCCGAACAGCGATCGCCCGTTCATGCTAGTTCTATGTTGTCCTACATTCCCACTCCCTAACCCGTGCCTGCCTTCTCCCCATATCCCTTGATTCCACTAGCCCCTAGAGCTCTATCTAACTCTCTTTTAAATCCATCCAGAGAATTGGCCTCCACTGCCCTCTGTGGCAGAGAATTCCACAAATTCACAACTCTCTGGGTGAAATAGTATTTTCTCACCTCATTTTTAAATGGCCTCCCCTTTATTCTTAGACTGTGTGGCCCCTGGTTCTGGGCTCCCCCAACATTGGGAACATTTTTCCTGCATCTAGTTTGCCCAGTCCTTTTATAATTTTATACGAGTTTATTTTATCTCTAAACTAAACTCAATTAAACTATAAGATATTGTGTTTCCATGAAAGCAGTGGCAGAGGATCTCGGGTTTCCAGGAACGTTCCCTAGATGACCTCGAAGGGGAACAGACATGAAACATCTTGTAGCAGGTGACCACACAGTGCACACCTGCACAGAGCCACACAAAGAAACATCTCACGTTAGAGGCATTAAACTCCAACGGGACATTCCACATCGGTTTGGCACACATGTGCAATTCCACACACATTAGACGCTGCCACATCGTGCTTAGAAAGAAGCCGTTTGATAAAAACACAGAACTGCAGATGCTGGGTAACCGAGGAAGGTCACAGAGTGCTGGAGTAACTCAGTGGGTCAGGCAGCATCTCTGGAGAACATGGATAGGTGACGTTTCACAGAGTGCTGGAGTAACTCAGCGGGTCAGGCAGCATCTGTGGAGAACATGGATAGGTGACGTTTCAGAGTGCTGGAGTAACTCAGCGGGTCAGGCAGCATCTCTGGAGAACATGGATAGGTGATGAAGGATCTTAACTCAAAACTGAGGAAGGGGCCTGATCTGAAATGTCATCTATCCATGTTCTCCAGAGATGCAGAGTGAGATGCTGAGTTTCTCTAGCCCTTTGTGTCCTTCCTTGGCAAACCAGCATCTACAGTTCTGTGTTTCTACAGCAAGGCAGGTGACGTTTCGGGTTGGGAACCTTCCTCACTTGTCTCCTCTAGTTTTTGCTTTCCCTGAGGTCTCAACCTGAAACCTAATCATCTTCTAAAACCTGAAACTGAAAGGGTGTTAAAAGTGTAAAGCACCAGAGGGTGGTGGGTGTATGGAACGAGCTGCCAGAGGAGGTAGTTGAGGCTGGGACTATCCCAACGTTTAAGAAACGGTTAGACAGCTACATGGATTGGACAGGTTTGGAGGGATATGGACCAAACGCGGGCAGGTGGGACTAGTGTAGATGGGACATGTTGGCCGGTGTGGACAAGTTCGGCCAAAGGGCCTGTTTCCACACTGCACCACTCTCAGTCTCTTTGTAAGCTAAACCCATCATCTATGTGCAGGAAGGAACTGCATATGCATGTTTACACCGAAGACAGACACAAAACGCTGGAGTAACTCAGCGGGACAGGCAGCATCTCTGGAGAGAAGGAGTGGGTGACGTTTCGGCTCGACACCCTTCTTCGGACTTGGGAAGGGACTCGACCGGAAACGTCGCCCATTCCTTCTCTCCAGAGACCCAGGGTCAAACCTGACCTCGGGTGCTGTCTGTGTGGAGTTTGCACGTTCTCCCCGTGACCCGCGAGGGTTTCCGCCAGGGGCTCCTGTTTCCTCCCGCAATCCCAAAGACGCGCGGGTCTGTAGGTTAATCGGCCCCTCTGTAAATTGCCCCCTGGTGTGTAGGGAGTGGATGGGAAAGTTGGACAAGATAGAACTAGTGTGTGAACAGGTCCCGCTGAGTTGAACCTATCCACCTTCTCCATGGGCTCTGCCTGACCTGCTGAGTGACTCCATCGCCTTAGACAATAGACAATAGGTGCAGGGGGAGGCCATTCGGCCCTTCGAGCCAGCACCGCCATTCAATGTGATCATGGCTGATCATTCTCAATCAGTACCCCGTTCCTGCCTTCTCCCCATACCCCCTGACTCCGCTATCCTTAAGAGCTCTATCCAGCTCTCTCTTGAATGCATTCAGAGAATTGGCCTCCACTGCCTTCTGAGGCAGAGAATTCCACAGATTCACAACTCTCTGACTGAAAAGGTTTTTCCTCATCTCAGTTCTAAATGGCCTACCCCTTATTGTTAAACTGTGTGGCCCCTTGTTCTGGACTCCCCCAACATTGGGAACATTTATCCTGCCTCTAACGTGTCCAACCCCTTAATAATCTTATACGTTTCGATAAGATCCCCTCTCATCCTTCTAAATTCCAGTGTATACCCGACTCCCGGCGCTTTGCGTCGGTGTTTAATCGGCCCGTCTAATCTTCCGCTTACCCTGAGGAATGAATCCAGGGCGCCATTCTCCATGAACTCGGTTACGATCATGACCGGCCTGCTCTTGGTCACCACCCCTTCCAAGTGGATGATGTTAGGGTGGTCAAACTGGCCCATGATGCTGGCTTCGCTCAGGAAGTCCCGCCGTTGGCGCTCCGTGTAGCCAGCCTTGAGGGTCTTTATTGCCACGAATATCTCCCTCCGCCCGGGGAGTTTGAGCCTGCCCCGACACACCTCCCCAAATTCACCTGCAGGACAGCAACAGCAAACCGCACAGGTTACATTTCCAATTGAGCACTCAGCTGGGGTTGGTGGATGTTTGTATATTTCACTGTAAGGGAATGTCGATGCCTTTTGCTCTACCTGCTCCAATCACTTCTTCAATCTTAACGCACGACACTTCGATCTCCTTGGCGAACTCCCGGACGGCTTCGTTTGGGTCTTCGTAGGTGAACGGATCGATGTAGACCTTCATCCCTGGTGTGACTGTCAAACAAGGTGGCCAATGTCACTCATCAAAACCACAGGATTGAAGCTTAAGGTGAGGGGGGGGGATGCGGGGGGTTTGAGATTTAATAGGAACCCGAGGGGTAACTTTCTTTTTACACACAGCGTCACAGCAGTAGAGTTGCTGCCTCACAGCGCCGGAGACCCGGGTTCCATCCCGACTACGGGTGCCGTCTGTACGGAGTTTGCTCGTTCTCCCCGTGACCTGCGTGGGTTTTCTCCGGGTGCTCTGGTTTCCTCCCGCACTCCAAAGACGTGCAGGTTTGTAGGTTAATTGGCTTGGTAAATGTAAAAAATTGTCTCTAGTGGGTGTAGGATAGTGTTAGTGTGCGGGGTTCGCTGGTCGGCGCGGACTCGGTGGGCCGAAGGGCCTGTTTCCGTGCTGCATCCCTAAACTAAACGCCATTTTGTTTTTTTCATGCTATCCAAACAGATCAGATATGCCAATGTAGTTCTAATGGAGTGGGATGGCAATACCTTACTGAACACTCTGGGAAAAAAGGAATTTCACTGTGCGTTTGCACATGTTACGATTAAGCACCATTGTCCGTTGAAAGGTTCAGAGACAGCACTTACTGTGGCCAGTGCTATACTGCTGGAGCTTTTCCGTATACTCCGACTCCGAGCCACCTCCACGTTTCCTTTGTACAAAACAAGAACAAGACGTGTGAGACGTTGGTGAGACCGCATTTAGAATATTGTGTTCAGTTCTGGGCACCATGTTATAGGAAAGATATTGTCAAGCTTGAAAGGGTTCAGAAAAGATTTACGAGGATGTTGCCAGGACTAGAGGGTGTGAGCTACAGGGGGAGGTTGAGCAGGCTGGGTCTCTATTCCATGGAGCGCAGGAGGATAAGGGGAGATCTTATAGAGGTGTACAAAATCATGAGAGGAGTAGACTGGGTAGATGCACAGAGTCTTTTAGGGGAATCGAGGACCAGAGGACATAGGTTCAAGGTGAAGGGGGAAAGATTTAATAGGAATCCGTGGGGTAACTGTTTCACACAGAGGGTGGTGGGTGTATGGAACAAGCTGCCGGAGGAGGTAGTTGAGGCTGGGACTATCCCATCGTTTGAGAAACAGTTGGACAGGAACATGGATAGGACAGGTTTGGAGGGATATGGACCAAGCGCAGGCAAGTGGAACTAGGGTAGCTGGGACATTGTTGGCCGGTGTGGGCGAGTTGGGCCGAAGGGCCTGTTTCCACGCTGTATCACTCTATGGCTCTATGACTATGACTCTAAGAACAATATGAACCTTTACTACGGTCCTCAAAGCTTAGGTTAAATTTGAATTAAAGCATGACGTTACCTGATACAAACAAACGCAACGACCAGCACGGCGACAATGAAAACCAGCCCGGCTGTGGCTGAACCTACGATCAGGGGCAGTTGCTCTTGGATACTTTTCACATTCTCACCTAAACGGGAGGAAAAAGGACGTGGAGTTTCATTTAAGATTCGAGATTCAAGATTCAATTGAATTGTCACATGTACCAATTAAGGTGCAGTGAAAATAGAGTTACCATACAGCCATCTATACACTAAAACTCTCGTTTGTTCGTTTGTTTGTTTGTTTGTTCCTGAACTACGGCCAAAACGGTACACGATAGCGCGACAATTTTAGGCCCACCTTACTCACTGCCGTCCCTTTGGTGCTAATGGAAGACGTTTCATTGAAATTGGTGATATATTTTTTGTTATTCACATTTTAGAGGAGAGGGGAGAGGGGGGAAGGAAGAGGGTGAATGGTGGGGAGAGGGTTCTGCACCAGTGCAGGAGAGGTTTGGGCCCAGCGGGTCCACTTGGTCTAGTACTAAGTGAAAAGCAACAAGGCACACAGCCACATAAAGTAAAGTTTAACGTGAACATCCACCACAGCGGATTCCACATTCCTCACTGTGATGGAAGGTAAGTATGTTCCCAATAAAAGTAAGTTTCTGAGTTACTCCAGCATTTTGTGTCTTTCTTCAGTTCGAACCAGCATCTGCAGTTCCTTCTGACATATTATATCTGCAACCTCTTTCAATACCCCTTTCTAACCCATATCACCCCCCCCTTCCCCCCATTGTTCGGCACCATTTCAAAGGAGGACTTGGCGCGGGATTCTTTGCCGCCCTTTATGTGGCAACACCTGTCCCCTTACCTCCCCCCTCAACTCCATCCAAGGACCCAAACAGTCTTTCCAGGTGAGACAAAGGTTCACCTGCACCTCCTCCAACCTCATCTATTGCATCCGCTGCTCTAGATGTCAACTTATTTACATCGGCGAAACCAAACGCAGGCTCGGCGATCGCTTCGCTCAACACCTGCGCTTGGTCCGCATTAACAAAACTGATCTCCCGGTGGCAGAGCACTTCAACTCCCCCTCCCATTCCCAGTCTGACCTTTCTATCATGGGCCTCCTCCAGTGCCATAGTGAGGCCCACCGGAAATTGGAGGAACAGCACCTCATATTTCGCCTGGGCAGTTTGCAGCCCAGTGGTATGAACATCGACTTCTCCAACTTTAGATAGTCCCTCTGTCCCTCTCTTCCCCTCCCCCTTCCCAGATCTCCTTCTATCTTCCTGTCTCCACCTATATCCTTCCTTTGTCCCGCCCCCCTGACATCAGTCTGAAGAAGAGTCTCGACCCGAAACGTCACCCATTCCTTCTCTCTCGAGATGTTGCCTGACCTGCTGAGTTACTCCAGCATTTTGTGAATAAAACTATTTGCATACCTTGGGTAGGCAAGCAAAGAATTTCACTGTGGCTTGTCACCTGTGACAATACAGTGTTCATTCATTCATTCATTCATTCATTCATTCATTCATTCATTCACTCCCATTGTTAATAAAATATCACCAGTGAACAATAATAAATATCTAAAAATTAAAGAGAATTAAAGAGAATATTCTTAATTTTACAACTCTGCCAATATACTTTTACTAACATAGACAATTTGTAGCAGATACACAAGGAACTGCAGAGCCTGGTTTACAACAAAAAAAAAATACACAAACACACACACACAAAGTGCTGGAGGAACTCAGCGGGACAGGCAGCTTCCTTGGAGGGGATGGACAGGCAAAGTTTTGGGGTCGGCACCCTTCTTCAGACCGATTCAGTCTGAAGAAAGGTCCCGACCTGAAATATCACCTGTCCATTTCCCTCCACAGATGCTGCCTGACCTGCTGAGTTCCTCCAGCACTTTGTGATTTGATCAGTCTTTTACTGATGGAGTAGAGGTGGGGAAAGCCGGAAAAGAGAGGGTTGAGGCTGGACAAAGTTTGCCGAGTGATAGGTGGATACAGGATACAGGGTGTATAGAACAGGCTTCCACAGGAGGTAGTTGAGGCAGGGACTATCCCAACGTTTAAGAAACAGTTAGACAGGTACATGGATAGGGCAGGTTTGGAGGGATATGGACCAAACGCGGGCAGGTGGGACTAGTGTAGCTGGGACATGTTGGCCGGTGTGGGCGAGTTGGGCTGTTTCCACGCTGTATCACTCAATGACTAGGCGAGGGGGTGGGTTGATTCGGGGTGAAGTAAGTGTCAAAAGGCTGGAGGTGAATAGGAGAGAAAAGAGCGTCAGATAACGAGAGAGAGGAGGGGTGAAAAGTGGAACTATGCGAAATGCGTTATGGCCACTCATTTCAGGACACATCTGGAAATGCTATTGGCGAGCTCCGCTGGCCCGAGCTGTGAATAAAGTGTACGTACTTTCCATTAGGGTCTGGAAATCTGCAGTCTCGCTGTACTTCCCATACCCAGCCACAGTCCTGGCCCGCACCTGAACTCCATAAAAGGCAGTCGGCTTCAGGCCGTCTATGCGGATGGTGTTCTTCTGACTGGTTATTGTCGAGGCCGAGGACTCGTCCTGATCCTGGAAGCAAACAAATGAAGTGAATTGAATAGACAATAGACAATAGACAATAGGTGCAGGAGGAGGCCATTCGGCCCTTCGAGCCTGTACGCACCGCCATTCAATGTGATCATGGCTGATCATTCTCAATCAGTACCCCGTTCCTGCCTTCTCCCCATACCCCCTGACTCCGCTATCCTTAAGAGCTCTATCTAGCTCTCTCTCTTGAATGCATTCAGAGAATTGGCCTCCACTGCCTTCTGAGGCAGAGAATTCCACAGATTCACAACGCTCTGACTGAAAAAGTTTTTCCTCATCTCCGTTCTAAATGGCCGACCCCTTATTCTTAAACCGTGGCCCCTTGTAGGTAAGTAGGTAAGTTTCTGCCTACCTACTAAAATGGCGCCCTGACGCACTACTGTTTTTAGGGTCGAGTGGTCTATCTTGTTCCTCTAGTATCTTTGCCGAGCACGCACCGACCAGCGATCCCCTCACACTAACACTACCCCACACACACTAGGGACAATTTACAATTATGCCAAGCCAATCAACCAACAAACATGTACGTCTTTTTGGAGTGCGAGAGGAAACCGAAGAGGCAGAGAATTCCACAGATTCACAACTCTCTGACTGAAAAAGTTTTCCCTCATCTCAGTTCTAAATGGCCTAACCCTTATTCTTAAACTGTGGCCCCTTGTTCTGGACTCCCCCAACATTGGGAACATGTTTCCTGCCTCTGACGTGTCCAACCCCTTAATAATCTTATACGTTTCGATAAGATCTCCTCTCATCCTTCGAATTGAATAAGTTTATTGGCCAAGTATGTTCGTATACATAGGAATGTGCCCTGGTGCTCCGCTCGCGAGTAACGACACAAACACACGGTAAACAATTAAGAATAAAGCATAAAACATTATAGTTTAAACATGTGAATGAAATACAATACCAGCGCAAAAGGAGGCCACAGACATCTGGTTGTTGAGTAGAGCTACTACTCACGGAAAAAAAGCTGTTTTTACGTCCAGTACTGTCGAATGTAAATGTCATATGTCCATATGTGATAGGAGCAGAATTAGGCCATTCGGCCCATCAAGTCTGCTCCGCCATTCAATCATGGCTGATCTATCTCCCCCTCATAGCCCTATTCTCCTGCCTTCTCCCCGTAACCTCTGGCACCCGCACTAATCAAGAATCTATGTTGGGGGAGTCCAGAACCAGGGGCCACAGTTTAAGAATAAGGGGTAGGCCATTTAGAATGGAGATGAGGAAAAACTTTTTCAGCCAGAGAGTTGTAAATCTGTGGAATTCTCTGCCTCAGAAGGCAGTGGAGGCCAATGCTCTGAATGCATTCAAGAGAGAGCTAGATAGAGCTCTTAAGGATAGCGGAGTCAGGGGGTATGGGGAGAAGGCAGGAACAGGGTACTGATTGAGAATGATCAGCCATGATCACATTGAATGGCAGTGCTGGCTCGAAGGGCCGAATGGCCTCCTCCTGCACCTATTGTCTATTGTATATTGTCTATTGATGCCAAATGTCTTGGGCATTATTGAGCCTAGTCGCTCCAGTCTTTTAACAAAGAGAATGTAGAAAAACTCTGCACAGACAGCACCCGTAGTCAGGATCGAACCTGGGTTTCTGGCGCTGAGAGGCAGCAACTCTATTGCTGTGTTTAAATTGTCCTCTGTACAATTTGAACATTTCTACCATCTGTTTCTTTTATCCCCCTGGCCGTCAGCTAGACTGTGCTGCACGGGTTCAGGAGAATTCTCGGGAGGACAATGGTTCAGCAGTCTGCGATTAGCAAACCAAAATGACGTCGTTGCAGAGCAAGGCCGCGCGATTATCCACAGTGCAACTGTACCTTTTCACGGTATTTCAGCTCGTAGTCCAGGATTATGCCGTTGGGTTTTTCTGGAGCTAGCCAGGACAGAGTCATGCTGTCCGATGTGGCACTCAGCAGGTGCACCATCAGCACAGGTGAAGGAGCTGCCAGGAAAATAACAATGTTAAATGTCACCCACTTGTCCAAACACCAACAATGCTCGGGAAGATGGCGGACGTTTACTTTTAGAGACACAGGGCGGAAACGGGCAGAAACAAACCGGCACGTCTCTCTGGAGCGCGGGAAGAAACAGAAGATCTCGGTAGATGCAGCGGTAGAGTTGCCGCCTTACAGCGCTTGCAGCGCCGGAGACCCGGGTTCCATCACGACTATGGGTGCTGTCTGTACGGAGTTTGCACGTTTTTTTCCCCCTGACCTACGAGGGTTTTCTCCGAGATCTTCGTTTCCCTCCCACACACCAAAGACGTGCAGGTTTGTAGGTTAGTTGGCTTGGTATAAATGTGAAAATTGCCCCTAGTGTGTGTAGGATAGCGTTAGTGTGCGGGGATCGCAGGTCAGCGCGGACTCGGTGGGCCGAAGGACCTGTTTCGCGCTGTATCTCCAAAACTAAAACTGAAACCAAAACGCACGCAGGTCACGGGGAGAACGTACAAACTCCGTATAGACAGCACCCATAGTCGGGATGGAACCCGGGTCTCTGGCGCCATAGATTAAGGGCAGAATTTGTCAAATGTTCATGTAGGAGCAGAATTAGACCGTTCGGCCCATCACCACTGTGCTGCTTTCTGCTGTTTAAATCTTTAATGAAGTTAAGAACCTCGATGAAGTCTCGTCAAGTCTCTGTCTAATCTATACCTGGCACTTAAAAAGTGCGGCTCCCTTAGTTTAGTTTAGTTTAGTTTAGAGATACAGCACAGACAGGCCCTTCGGCCCACCGAGTCCATGCCGACCAGCGATCCGCCCACACTAACACTGTCCTACACACACAATTTGCATTTATACCAAGCCAATTATCCCAGAAACCTGCATGTCATTGGAGTGTGGGTGGAAACCGAAGATCTTGGAGAAAACCCACGCAGGTCACGAGGAGAACGTACAAACTCCGTACAGACAGCGCCCGTAGTCGGGATCGAACCCGGGTCTCTGGCGCTGTGAGGCAGCAACTCTACCGCCGCGCCACCGTGCCGCCTCGTTTAGTTTTCTGATGTTTAAATCTTTAATGAATTTAAGAAACTCGATGAAATCTCTGCCTAATCTATGCCCGGCACTGAAAAAGTGCGGGTAGACACCAAATGCCGGAGTAACTCAGCGGGTCAGGCAGCATCTAGAGAGAAGGAATGGGTGACGTTTCGGGTCGAGACCCTTCTTCGGACTGACATCAAGGGGGAGGGGGCGGCTTAACTCAGCGGGTCAGGCAGATTTTATCAGTCTGAAGAAGGGTCTCGACCCGAAACGTCACCCATTCCTTCTCTCCAGAGATGCTGCCTGACCCACGGAGTTACTCCGGCATTTTGCGTCCACCTTCAATTTTAACCCAGCATCTGCAATTTCCTTTCCCACAATAAAAAAGTGCGGCTCCTGTTCTTTGTTTGAAACCATGGTTCGACAACGCACCACATTTGTTCAATCACACGGAGAGCCATTGATTTGAAAGTATGTCCGGAACAGCTGCAATACTTGCATGGGAGAGCGGAGAAAATGATGTCGTCTGTCACGGGATATGTTCAATCTCCTGAGTGCAGTTACTCAACATTATCCCTCTCAAACTCAACACATAGTCTACTTATCACACACACCCAGAGTCATAAATTCACAGAGCCATACTCCATGGAAACAGACCCTTCAGCCAAACACATCCAGACTGAGCAACTTGCCCCCTCTTGCCCCAAGGGATAGAAACACAGAAACATCGATGCAGGAGGAGGCCATTTGGCCTTTTGAGCCAGCACCGCCATTCATTGTGATCATGGCTGATCGCCAACAATCAGTAACCCGTGCCTGCTTTCTCCCCATATCCCTCGATTCCACTAGCCCCCAGAGCTCTATCTAACTCTCTCTTAAATTCGTCCAATGAATCGGCCTCCACTGCCCTCTGTGGCAGAGAATTCCACAAATTCACAACTCTCTGGGTGAAAAAGTTCCTTCTCGCCTCAGTTTTAAATGGCCTCCCCTTTATACCTAGACTGTGGATGCAATGCTGAGGCTCTACAAGGCGCTGGTCAGGACACATTTGGACTATGGTGAGCAATTCTGGGCCCCAAACCTGAGGAAGGATGTGCTGGCTCTGGAGAGGGCCCAGAGGAGGTTTACAAGAACGATCCCAGGAATGAGTGGGTTAACACATGATGAGCGTTTGTCGGCACTGGCCCTGTACTCGCTGGAGTTTAGAAGGATGAGGGGGGACCTCATTGAAACGTACAGAATACTGAAAGGCCTGGATAGAGTGGATATGGAGAGGATGTTTCCACTAGTGGGAGGGTCCAGGACCAGAGGAGATGAGGGGAAATTTCTTTAGTCAGAGGGCGATGAATCTGTGGGATTCTTTGCCACAGACGGCAGTGGATATATTTAAGGCAGAGATAGATGGATTTTTAGTGCGGGTATCAGGGGTTATTGGGAGTAGGCAGGAGAATGGGGTTAGGAGGGAGAGATAGATCAGCCATGATTGAATGTCGGAGTAGACTCGATGGGCCGAATGGCCTAATTCTGCTACTATTCCTTATGATCATGTGTGAGAATAATGTATCATCGATTCGTTCATCTTTCAATCATTCACCGAGGCACATTCCTTGTATCTGCACATACTTGGCCAATAAACTTATTCATTCATTTTCAAGTTGTGGGAACACATTTGCTCTCTTTGATTTGGAGCAAGTACTCTGGAATCTACAGTTTGGACGTGACCAGGGTCGCCAACCGTCCCATATTAGCCGGGACGTCCCGTAATTTGGGCTGAATCGGTTTGCCCCGTACGGGACCGCCCTTGTCCCGTATTTGACTGCTGCTTCCCGGGTCGAGGGGACTGTCGGGTTGGAACGTGGCGTCCGTCCCGACGCGGTGCAGCGCCAGGCTGTGGCCTCGCCCGCGGTCACGGTTTAAGGATAAGGGGGAAGTCTATTAGGACCGAGATGAGAAAACATTTCTTCACACAGAGAGTGGTGAGTCTGTGGAATTCTCTGCCACAGAAGGTAGTTGAGGCCAGTTCATTGGCTATATTTAAGAGGGAGTTAGATGTGGCCCTTGTGGCTAAAGGGATCAGGGGGTATGGAGAGAAGGCAGGTACGGGATACTGAGTTGGATGATCAGCCATGATCATATTGAATGGCGGTGCAGGCTTGAAGGGCCGAATGGCCTACTCCTGCACCTATTTTTTATGTTTCTATGTTTCTATGAACTAATCTAGCCCAAAATACGGGATGTCTCGGCCAATACGGGACAGTTGGCAACCCTAGCCTGAGATGACTGAGAGAATACTTCCATTCACACAACCTGCTGCCCAGTTACTCTGATCCAGCCACACAAGAATGGAAGCCAATACCATCAATTAACAACAATCAAAGCACTAATTACACACGGACTGCCTGGAGCTGAGATTCCCGACACTGCGTTGCGGAGAACACGGGAATCTCTCAGGGAATAATTACAGCCTCACCACCCAGCACCTGGACTCTCCCCGTCTACACCTGAATGACAAAAAAAAACAGTGCCAAAAACCTTCACCAGCTGCTGCAAGCAGTGACTTAGCAAGTCCCCACAAACACCCTCTCATTGTGCGGGAAGGAACTGCAGACGCTGGTTTAAACCGAAGAAAAACACGAAATGCTGGAGTAACTCAGCGGAACAGGCAGCATCTCCGGAGAGAAGGGATGGGTGACATTTCGGGTTGAGACCCTCCTTCGGACTGAGGGGTCAGTGGAAAGGGAAACGAGAGGTATTGACGGTGATGTAGAGAAATATAAAACAAATGAATGAAAGATGTGCAAAATAGTAACGATTGTAAAGGAAACAGGTTAGCTGGGCGAGGTGAGAACGAGTTACAGCCAATGACTCTCAGTCTGAAGAAGGGTCTCGACCCGAAACGTCGCCAGTTCCTTCTCTCCTGAGATGCTACCTGACCCGCTGAGTTACTCCAGCACTCTGTGAAACGTCACCTATCCACGTTCTCCAGAGATGCTGGCTGACCCGCTGAGTTACTCCAGCACTCTGTGAAACATCACCTATCCACGTTCTCCACAGATGCTGCCTGACCCGCTGAGTTACTCCAGCACTCTGTGAAACGTCACCCTTTCATTGTGTCAGATTCGTCATGTTAAACAGCGCCTCGTGAATGAAGATTGAAGCCCTGATCACTGGTGGGTAAGCTCCAATACAAAAGGAGGGCTTAGCATGAAAGCCAGACAAGCCCTAATGCTAAAGATGACTGCGTTCAATTAAATGTGTAGGAAAATAACTCAGATAGCTCCTCTGTCCCTCTCCATCCCCTCTCCCTTCCCAGTTCTCCCACTAGTCTTCCTGTCTCTAACTACATCCTATCTCTGTCCCGCCCCCTCCCCTGACATCAGTCTGAAGAAGGGTCTCGACCCGAAACGTCACCCATCCCTTCTCTCCCGGGATCCTGCCTGACCCGCTGAGTTACTCCAGCATTTTGTGACCGCGTTCAATTAAACCCTCGCTCCTCAAGGGTGGTGAATCTGTGGAATTCTTTGCCACAGAAGGCGCTGGAGGCCAAGTCAGTGGATATGTCTAAGACGCAGATTGATGGATTCTTGATTAGTGCGGGTGCCAGGGGTTATGGGGAGAAGGCAGGAGAAGGGGGTTGAGAAGGGAGAGATAGATCAGCCATGATTAAATGTTGGAATAGACTTGACGGGCCGAATGGCCTAATTCTGCTCCGAGAACTTATTATGAACTGATGAACTTCCAATAACCTGAACCAGAGTTTAGAATCACAGGCAGTATTGTATTACAACACATACCATTTCTGTGGTGACCGACTCAACAAATAAATCACTCCCCATTATGTTTGTGCATTAAGGTTTTACTGATATGTACTTTGTCACTGAGACTTTACAGATATGTAATTTAGAGACACTGCCTGGAAACAGGCCCTTCGGCCCATGCCAACCAATGATCACACGCTCACACTAGTTCTACGTTATCCAGGGCGGCACGATGGCGCAGCGGTAGAGTTGCTCCCTTACAGCGAATCTAGCGCCGGAGACTCAGGTTCGATCCTGACTACGGGCGCCGTCTGTACGGAGTTTGTACGTTCTCCCCGTGACCTGCGTGGGTTTTCTCCGAGATCTTCGGTTTCCTCCCACACTCCAAAGACGTACAAGTATGTAGGTTAATTGGCTGGGCAAATGTAAAAATTGTCCCTATGGTGTAGGATAGTGTTAATGTGCGGGGATCGCTGGGCGGCACGGACCCGGTGGGCCGAAGGGCCTGTTTCCGCGCTGTATCTCTAAATCTAAATCTAAATCCCACTTTCTCATCCATTCTCATCCATTCTCACATTCTCATCCATTCCTACACACAACTAGGGGACAATTTACAGAGGCACAATTAACCTACAAAAGCCGCACGTCTTTGGGATGTGAGAGGAAACCAGAGCGCCCGGAGGAAACCCACGCAGAACTTGCAAACACCACAGAGACAGGATCCAAAGTCAGGATGGAACCCGGGTCTCTGGTGCTGTAAGGCAGCAACTCTACCTGCTGCTCCACTGAGTTGAGTTACTCCACCACTTTGTGTCTTGGGTTATATTACAACACACAGGCCAGCACCGCCATTCAATATGATCATGGCCGATCATCCACAATCAGTACCCCGTTCCTGCTTTCTCCCAATACCCCTTGATTCCATTAGCCCTAAGAGCTAAATCTAACTCTCTCTTGAAAACATCCAGTGAATTGGCCTCCACTGCCTTCTGTGGCAGAGAATTCCACAGATTCACAACTCTCTGGGTGAAAATGTTTTTCCTCATCTCAGTCCTAAATGGCCGACCCTTTATTTTTAAACTGTGACCCCTGGTTCTGGACTCCCCCTACATCACGAACCTTTTTTCCTGCATCTAACCTGTCCAATCCCTTAAGAATTTTATGTTTCTAATAGGATTCCATCTCACCCTTCTAAATTCCAGTGTGTGTTGGGTAGTGTTAATGTGTGGGGATCGCTGGTCGGTGCGGACGGACTCAGTGGGTTGAAGGGCCTGTTTCCATGCGGTATCTCCAAACTAAACTAAACTAATTCCCTTGGTGGTCTTGTTGTCAAATGAGGAGAGATGAGGTTAACCGGGATCATATTCACTCAAATTTGGAAGAATGAGAGAGGAACTAATTGAAACGTACAAAACTCTGACAAGCTTCAGTAAGGGTGAATGCAAGGTAGATATTTCTCCAGACTCGGGGAGTCAAAACAAGGTACCCAGGCATCAGGTTACTGGCAAAGCGATTTAGGTCTGCGAAGAATACAGATTTCTTCAGTTGGAGCATAATTAACCTTTGGAATTTGGTGCCACAGAAGGGTGTAGAAATCAAAGCACTGAATATGTTTAAGGAGATGAATTTCTATATGTAAAAAGATTCAGGGGGTGTGGGGAGATTGTGGGAACATGATATTGAGATGAACTATCAGCTACACTAGTATTCAATAGCACCTTTGAAAGGCAGACAGGGTCTAATCCGGCTCTCATTTCTGAAGAAGGGTCTCGACCCGAAACGTCACCCATTCCTTCTCTCCTGAGATGCTGCCTGACCCGCTGAGTTACTCCAGCATTTTGTGATACCGGCTCTTATTTTCTTTTCTTATGTTTCTTCTGCATGTAAAAGTAGGTCTTCGCTTGGCCTGTAACCTAATCCTTCAGTCTGAAGAAGGGTCTCAACCCGAAACGTCACCCATTCCTTCTCTCCAGAGATGCTGCCTGACCTGTTGAGTTACTCCAGCATTTTGTGTCTACCTTCGATTTAAACCAATTGGATAATTGTTTATAAACTGCATATATGTTTGTTTGCGTGTGTGCATATATATGTATATATGTATGTGTGTATGTGGCATATGTATGGATATATGTGTGTATGTATGTATATGTTTACAGCGAATGCAGCGCCGGAGACTCGGGTACGATCCTGACTACGGGCGCCATCTGTACGGTGTTTGTACGTTCTCCCCGTGACCTGCGTGGGTTTTCTCCGAGATCTTCGATTTCCTCCCACACTCCAAAGACGTGCAGGTTTGTAGGTTAATTGACTGGGTAAAATGTAAAAATTGTCCCTAGTGTGTGTAGGGTAGTGTTAGTGTGCAGGGATCGCTGGGCGTGTGCGGGGATCGCTGGGCGTGTGCGGACCCGGTGGGCCGAAGGGCCTGTTTCTGTGCTGTATCTCTAAACTAAACTGAACTAAAGGAACCGCACTTTATATGTTTCTGAGTTACTCCAGCATTTTGTGTCTTTTTTCGGTTGAACCAGCATCTGCAGTTCCTTCCGACATATTATATCTGCAACTCCTTTCAATAAAGGTCTAACCTATATCCCCCCCCCCCCATTGTTTGGCAGTGTTAGTGTGCGGGGATCGCTGGGCGGCACGGCCTCGGTGGGCTGAAGGGCCTGTTTCCGCAGAGGTCTTTACCCAGAGGATGGTGAATAAACATAGAAACATAGGCAACAGATGCAGGAGGAGGCCATTCGGCCCGAAGTTCCATCCTGCACCTATTCCTCGTGGCGTTTACGACAGACGTAAACGGGGCTATCGCGCTACTCACCGGCCTGGTTGGTGGTGATGTTGACCGCTGTGAAGTGCGGGAGGAGGGAGTTCTTGCTGGACACCCCATTGACCGCCTGGATCTCGAAGGTGTAGCGCGTGTGGGCCAAGAGGTTGCTGATGAACACCCGCCTCTCGGTCAGGCCCAGCTGCCGCGGGACGAACTCCACGTTGTCGTCGCACCGCGAGCACTGCTTGCCCTCCGCGCTGCACTTCTTGCAGATGATGTTGTACAGCAGGTCGTCCCGGCCCCCTGTGTCCTGCGGCTCGCTCCACTCCAGGCTCAGCGACGTCTCGTTCACGCTGGAGATGACACTGCGCACTGCCGACGGCACTCCTGCACGGGAAACAAGACGCGCGGGCAACGTTAGACTAGACGCTCCTCCCAACTCAGTCCGGGAGTCCCGGACGTGGACAGGACGTTCCCACTAGTGGGAGAGTCCAGGACCAGAGGGCGCAGCCTCAGAATTAAAGGACGTTCCCTTACGAAGGAGATGAGGGGGAACGTCAGTACCCAGAGGATGGTGAATAAACATAGAAACATAGACAACAGGTGCAGGAGGAGGCCATTCGGCCCTTCGAGCCTGTACGCACCGCCTTTCAATATGATCATGGCTGATCATCCAGCTCAGTATCCTGTACCTGCCTTCTCTCCATACCCCCTGATCCCTTTAGCCGCAAGGGCCACATCTAACTCCCTCTTAAATGTAGCCAATGAACTGGCCTCAACTACCTTCTGTGGCAGAGAATTCCACAGACTCACCACTCTCTGTGTGAAGAAATGTTTTCTCATCTCGGTCCTAAAAGACTTCCCCCTTATCCTTAAGCTGTGACCCCTGGTTCTGGAACATAGAAACATAGACAACAGGTGCAGGAGGAGGCCATTTGGCCCTTCGAGCCAGCACCGCCATTCATTGTGATCATGGCTGATCATCTACAATCAGTAACCCGTGCCTGCCTTCTCCCCATACCCCTTGATTCCGCTAGCCCCTAGAGCTCTATCTAACTGTGGAACTCATTGCCACAGAAGGCTGTCGAGGCCAAGTCAGTGGATATTTTTAAGGCGGATATAGACAAGTTATTGATTAGAATGGGTGAAAATTGGGGCATGTCCTCCAGAGAAGTTGCCTGACCCCCTGAGTTAGAGTCATACAGTCATACTGTGTGGAAGCAGGCCCTTCGGCCCAACTTGTCCATGCCGGCCAACATGTCCCATCTAAACTAGACCCACCTGCCTGTTTTTGGCCCATATCCCTCTAAACCTGTCTTGTCCATGTACCTGCTGTCTAAATGTTTCTTTAACGTTGTGATACTATCTGCTTGAACCAGTACTCCTGTGTAAAAGAGTTACTCCAGCACTTTGTGTCCTCTGCAGTTCTCTGCAGTTCCTTGTATCTCTGTGTGTACAAATGGATGGATTGTACAAAGCGTACTCTACCATTGCAATGTGTTGCCCCTTAAAATGTTCATTATTGCAGATACTTGAGAGCAAAGAAGGGAGGAATAGACCAAGATGAGAGGAAAGCAAAATAGGAATGAAAAAAAATCCTGTTTTTTTTTTTAGATTTAGATATACAGCGCGGAAACAGGCCCTTCAGCCCACCGAGTCCGCGCCGCCCAGCGATCCCCACAGACTAACATGATCCTGCACCCACTAGGGACAATTTTTACATTTACCCAGTCAATTAACCTACAAACCTGCACGCCTTTGGAGTGTGGGAGGAAACCGAAGATCTCGGAGAAAACCCACGCAGGTCACGGGGAGAACGTACAAACTCCGTACAGACGGCGCCCGTGGTCGGGATCGAACCCGAGTCTCCGGCGCTGCATTCGCTGTAAGGCAGCAACTCTACCGCCGCGCCACCGTTTGAATTACAAATTTTCAGTTTCTGGTCTGTAAAAACCTCACTCGCGTAGTGACCTCAGAGTTGCATAAAAGGAAGGACAATTTGTTTTATTAATCTTCAGTTTCAGACGGCCTCTTATCTTTTTCCTGAAAAAGGATTTTCTACAAAATTTCCCACCAATGCGTCAATTAGAAGAAAAAAAACCCGGGGCTTTACAACATCTTCCTGGCTTTGGCTAGATTGTCACTATCTCCACTGCCTTCTATATATTCTTTTATCACTGCGGGGCAGGCACCAGTGTGGGGATGTTAAAACTACGTCTGAGGTTGTTTTTACGTTCTACCAAACACAAAAAAAATCACGGTCTCAGATGTTCTGGGGCGATTTATAGACAATAGACAATAGGTGCAGGAGGAGGCCATTCGGCCCTTCGAGCCAGCACCGCCATTTAATGTGATCATGGCTGATCATTTTCAATCAGTACCCCGTTCCTGCCTTCTCCCCATACCCCCTGACTCCGCTATCCTTTAGAGCTCTGTCTAACTCTCTCTTGAATGCATTCAGAGAATTGGCCTCCACTGCCTTCTGAGGCAGAGTGTTCCACAGATTCACAACTCTCTGACTGAAAAAGTTTTTCCTCATCTCAGTTCTAAATGGCCTCATCTCAGTTCCAAATGGATTTATCACTAAAAAACAGAACCTGACCCAGATGCCATCTCTGGCAACAAACTAACTTTCATTTTATTTTATAACTTTTCCTTTGAAAACAAAATGGTGATTTGCTTGTCCAGTGACCTTCCTTCATGCACTGTGTTGAAGATGATAAATGCTGTATCTTTTCCCCCTGCCGTGCAGAATAACTAAGGTGTCTCACACTGATGATGATAGAGATGAGTTTGGTTTAGTGTCACTTGTACCGGAGAAACATAGAAACAAAGAAAATAGGTGCAGGAGGAGGCCGTCTGGCCCTTCGAGCCAGCACCGCCATTCATTGTGATCGTGACGGATCGTCCACAATCAGTAACCCGTGCCTTCTCCCCATACCCCACGATTCCGCTAGCCCCTACAGCTCTATCTAACTCTGTACGGAGGTAAAGTGAAAAGCTTTTGTTGCGTGCTATCCAAGTCAGCGGTGAGATACAGCATGGAAGCAGGCCCTTCGGCCCACCTAGGCCAGGCTGACCATCACCCACCAATTTGTACCCATCCGACACTCATCCCATTTAGAAGGATGAGAGGAGATCTTATCAAAACGTATAAGATTATTCTGGGGTTGGACACGTTAGAGGCAGGAAACATGTTCCCAATGTTGGGGGAGTCCAGAACAAGGGGCCACAGTTTAAGAATATGGGGTAGGCCATTTAGAACTGAGATGAGGAAAAACCTTTTCAGCCAGAGAGTTGTGAATCTGTGGAATTCTCTGCCTCAGAAGGCAGTGGAGGCCAATTCTCTGAATGCATTCAAGAGAGAGCTAGATAGAGCTCTTAAGGGGGTATGGGGAGAAGGCAGGAACGGGGTACCGATTGACCATGATCACATTGAATGGCGGTGCGTACAGGCTCGGAGGGCCGAATGGCCTCCTCCTGCACCTATTGTCTATTGTCTATTGTCCTCCCATGCTCCAAAGACGTGCAGGTTTGTGGGTTAATTGGCTTCTGCAAATTATCCCTCGTGCGTGGGATAGAACTAGTGTTGGGGTGATCACCGGTTAGCATACGGGGTTAGGAGGGAGAGATAGAGCAGCCATGATTGAATGGTGGAGTGGTGACTTGATGGGCCGAATGGCCTAATTCTGCTCCTATCACTTGTGACCTTATGAGCATGGACTGAGTGGACCAAAGAGCCTGTTTCTGCGCTGTATCTCTAAACTAAACTAAGCTTATCTGTATTGCTGGGCATTTGTTAACATTTCATTTCAAACACTAATCTTTCATCAGAAGGCAAAAGCATTGATGTAAGCACTCAATCTCAGGGCCATTATCTGCACTATTACCATGTTCAAATCTTTTTCCTTCCTCACTTGTTGACAGAAATGGCTGCAATATTTAAGCAATGACACACAAGGACAATGCACAGGTTAGTTTGATTTTACTTTCCAGAAATTTTACATTGTCGATGTTAGGGACCTTTCAGATTCAACTTTAGTTATCTCAATACCATTTAACAACTGTACACGTCAACGGCTCGTCAATTCTCTATTTATATATTATATTATTATTCTCTATATTTGGGCGTCACGGTGGCGCAGCGGTAGAGTTGCTGCCTCACAGCGCCGGAGACCCGGGTTCGATCCCGACCACGGGTGCCGTCTGTACGGAGTTTGTACGTTCTCCCCGTGACCTGCGTGGGTTTTCTCCGAGATCTTCGGTTTCCTCCCACACTCCAAAGACGTGCAGGTTTGTAGGTTAATTGGCTTGGCGTAAATGTAAATTGTCCCTAGCGTGTGTGGGATAGTGTTAGCGTGCGGGGATCGCTGGTCGGTGCGGACACGGTGGGCCGAAGGGCCTGTTTCCGCACTGTATCTCTAAACTAAACTACACTACACTAAATTATACATGAGAACGTCTTTCATGCCCAATCCCTTTTGTGATCCTTTGTGTTAGACTTTAGAGTTTAGAGAAACACTGCGCGGAAACACTGCCCTTGGGCTCAGATTCCGCGCCGACCAGCGATCACCCTGTACACAAGCACTGTCCTACACAGTAAGGACAATTTACGTACAAACTCCGTACAGACAGCACCCGTAGTCGGGATCAAACCCGGGTCTCCGGCGCTGTGAGGCAGCAGCTCTACCCGCTGCGCCACCGTGACCATCCTTTACCTAGGTGCGAGGATTCTAAAATTGGAGGGCACGTACATACGTTCAGAAGGGAGAGATTTAAGAGGGAGCTGAGGGGCAACCTTTTCACTCAGAGGGTAGCCCGTATCTGGAGCGAGCTGCTAGACTTTTACGACCAGTTACGACTTTTAGAACATTTAAAACTGAGGTGAGAAGGAACTTTTCCACCCAGAGTTGTGAATTTGTGGGATTCTCTGCCACCGAGGGCAGTGGAGGCCGATTTACTGGATGAATTTAAGAGAGAGTTAGATAGAGCTCATGGGGCTAGCGGAATCAAGGGATATGGGGAGAAGGCAGGCACGGGTTACTGATTGTGGATGATCAGCCATGATCACAATGAATGGCGGTGCTTGCTCGAAGGGCCGAATGGCCTCCTCCTGCACCTATTTTCCATGTTTCTGTGTTAAGACATTTAGACAGATGTACGGATAGGATGGGTTTAGCAGGCAATGGGCCAACTGCAGGCAAATGGGACTAGAAGTTTAGAAGAATGAGAGGGGGGACCTCATTGAAACACACAGAATAGTGAAAGGCCTGGATAGAGTGGATGTGGAGAGGATGTTTCCACTAGTGGGAGAGTCTAGGACCAGAGGGCACAGCCTCAGAATTAAAGGATGTTCCTTTAGGAAGGAAATGGGGAAGAATTTCTTTACTCAGAGGGTGGTGAATCTGTGGAACTCATTGCCACAGAAGGCTGTGGAGGCCAAGTCAGTGGATATTTTTAAGGCAGAGATAGATTCTTGATCAGTACGGGTGTCAGGGGTTATGGGGAGAAGGCAGGAGAATGGGGTTAGGAGGGAGTGATTAGGGGTTGCCAACTATCTCACTCCCAAATACGGGACAAGGTGACGTCACCGCCCCGCGCCCCACGTGACCTCACCCAGCCAGCGGCCACGTGTTCCCACTCCGCCAATGGCGGCCATCCAGGCCGGGAGGTGGGTTGCTAGGCAACCTCCGTTAGGCGGCGCCCGGGCCTCCGGGCCTAGACTGTCCGGAGCTAAAATGTCGCAAACCTAGAGTGTCGGGACCTAAACTGTCGGGGCCTACAGTGTCGTGGCCTAGAGCGTCCGGGCCTACTGCGCCCCCTAACCCCCCCCGGGCCTACAGCGTCCGGGCCTACAGCGCCCCCCGGGCCTAATACGGGACATGGGCGGTCCAAGGACAAACTAATTTAGCCCAAATACGGGATGTCCCGGCTAATAAGGGCAACCCTAGGAGAGGTAGATCAGCCGTGATTGAGTGGTGGAGTAGACTTGATGGGCCGAATGGCCAAATTCTACTCCTATTCCATATGACCTTCCGACTAGCCCAGTATACCAACTTGGGGGGTATGGAGCAGGAGGGCTGAAGGGCCTGTTTCCATGCTGTGCAGTACCATGCCTCTGCCAAGCAGTGTAACCGTTTTTATGTTTTCATCAGTGTGTTTAATGTTTTCATCAGTGTGTTTAATTTCTCCTTCACGGCCAAAACCCCTCCCATGGATCAGACGAGTGAACTTTCATTGCCCTCCTTATAGGCATCCTCCAGGTAGGGAACCAACGCACCTACGTAACACTGCCTTTGTTGCCACAGTGGAGCTCAACAGAATTTCAGTAAGACTTCTGTAATCAAATCCACTTGTAATAAAGGGCCCAGGCATTGTCTGCCTTCTGAATTACTGGCTGCGCCCATTGTTGTCGTGGGTAATGCTGGGGTTGAGATTTCTCTCTTCAAGCCACTGATATTCAGCTCACTGCACAGCATCGGCTCTGAACTCAACAGAAGCACCCCCTTAAGATATGAGGCAGGCAGACACAAAATGCTGGAGAAACTCAGCGGGTCAGGCAGCATCTCGGGAGAGAAGGAACGGGTGACGTTTCGGGTCGAGACCCTTCTTCAGACTGACGTTCCGTCTCCCCCGAGATGCTGCCTGACCCGCTGAGTTAATCCAGCATTTTGTGTCGACCTTCGATTTAAACTAGCATCTGCAGTTTTTCTTCCTACATACTTAGATACGAGACACTCTGCACTGCAGTGCTATCTGTGTGTACAACGCCAGACGAAAAACCAGAATTTCCAGTTTAGAGATTGGAGACACGGCATGGAAACAGGTGCCTTGGCCCACCGAGTCCACGCCAACAATCAATCACCCATTCATAACACTGGTTCATAAGGTCATAAGTGACAGGAGCAGAATTAGGCCATTCGGCCCATCGAGTCTTCTCCGCCATTCAATCGTGGCTGATCTATCTCTCCCTCCTAACCCCATTCTCCTGCCTTCTCCCCATAACCCCTGACACCCGTACCGATCAAGAATCTGTTCATCTCCACCTTAAAAATACCAATGTGTCGACTTCCACAGCCGTCTGTGGAGATGAATTCAACAGATTCACCACTCTCTGAGTAAAGACATTCCTCCTCGTCTCCTTCCGAAAGGTACATGGCCAAATAAAGCCATGTTCTCCACAGATGCTGTCTGACCCGCTGAGTTACTCCAGCACTCTGTGAAACGTCACCTATCCATGTTCTCCACAGATGCTGCCTGACCCGCTGAGTTACTCCAGCACTCTGTGAAACGCCACCTATCCATATTCTCCATAGATGCTGGCTGACCCGCTGAGTTACTCCAGCACTCTGTGTAACGTCACCTATCCATGTTCTCCACAGATGCTGCCTGACCCGCTGAGTTACTCCAGCACTCTGTGAAACGTCACCTATCCATGTTCTCCACAGATGCTGCCTGACCCGCTGAGTTACTCCAGCACTCTGTGAAACGTCACCTATCCATGTTCTCCACAGATGCTGCCTGACCCGCTGAGTTACTCTAGCACTCTGTGAAACGTCACCTATCCATGTTCTCCACAGATGCTGCCTGACCCGCTGAGTTACTCCACGGTGGCGTGCATATCTTCCATTCATTGTTATTTATCTCTCTACATTATCATCTATATCTCTTGTTTCTCTTTCCCCTGACTCTCAGAACATCACCCATTCCTTCTCTTCAGAGATGCTGCCTGTCCCGCTGAGTTACTCCAGCTTTTTTTGCGTCTATATAGTGGTAGAGTTGCTGCCTCACATCGCCAGAGACCCGGGTTCGATCCTGACTACAGGTGCTTATCTGTATGGAGTTTGCACGTTCTCCCTGTGACTTTTCTCCGAGATCTTCAGTTTCCTCCCACACTCCAAAGACGTACAGACTTGTAGGGCTAATTGGCTTGGTATATATGTAAAAAAACATCCCAAGTGTGTGTAGGGTAACATGGAACATAGAAACATGGAAAATAGGTGCAGGAGGAGGCCATCTGGCCCTTCGAGCCAGCACCGCCATTCATTGTGATCATGGCTGATCATCCACAATCAGTAACCTGTGCCCAACTTCTCCCCATATCCATTGATTCCACTAGTCCCCAGAGCTCTATCTAACTCTCTCTTAAATTCATCCAGTGATTTGGCCTCCATTGCCCTCTGTGGCAGAGAATTCCACAAATTCACAACTCACTGGGTAAAAAAGTTCATTCTCACAGTTTTAAATGGCCTCCCCTTTATTCTTAGACTGTGTGGCCCCTGGTTCTGGACTCCCCCAACATTGGGAACATTTTTCCTGCATCTAGCTTGTCCAGTCCTTTTATAATTTTATACGTCTCTATATCCCCTCTCATCCTTCTAAACTCCACTGAATACAAGCCTAGTCTTTCCAATCTTTCCTCATATGATAGTCCCGCCATCCCAGGGATCAATCTCGTGAACCTAAGCCGCACTGCCTCAATTACAAGGATGTCCTTCTTGAAATTAGGTAGTGTTAGTGTGCGGGGATCGCTGGTCGGCGCGGACCCGGTGGGCCAAAGGGCCTGTTTCCGCGCTGTGTCTCTAAACTGAACTAAACAAAGAACAAGAAAAAGAATAGTTTGCAGAAAGACGCACTTCAGCAAAGGTGATTAAAAGCCCATTCGGAAATCGCGTGTTAAAAAGGATCCTCGTTTTTCAGCTGTCAGGCTGGACTCTTGCACGAAGCCTCTACCATGGCCAGAGTAAACATCCAGTTTGAAAGGTGCACAGCTTTACAATTACAGTTGAGTAACTGCGCACAGACACAGACGTGCTTGCTGAAGATTTACAGACTGGCACATCGGCCATTAATGTACTGGAGGTGCTTTTACTATTCCACATAATTAAACGGCAAACATCCCAATGGCACTATAAAAATATCTGGCCCTGACATATCCCCTTTGCTGCCATAAAAACTCAGCAACTAATGGGTTTGGGATCACAGAGAAAACAGAAAGAAGATTATAAAAGCCTTGGAAGTGATTTTCAAACGTCGGTCTTTGTTCTCTAAGTCATTGTCTGCCTTAATGCCCTTCTCAAGACAAGCTGTTACTTAGGACTACAAACTGTTCAAAGTAAGAGATTTTATACCGTGTTTAGGCAGCTAACCTTCCACAATTACTGCTCTAATGCAAACAAAACTGGACTAGAACAGTGCTCAATGGAATGTTTAGTTCAGCTTAGAGAGACAGCGCGGAAACAGGCCCTTCGGCCCACCGGGTCCGCGCCGACCAGCGATCCCCGCACACTAACACTACCCGACACACACTCGGGACAATTTTTTACATTTATACCAAGCCAAATAACCTATAAAACTACACATCTGCACGGAGTGTGGGAGGAAACCGGAGCACCCGGAGAAAACCCACACAGGTCACGGGGAGAACGTACAAACTCCGTACAGACAGCACCTTCTCTGGCACGTAGTTTTTCTGCTGCCGCCTTGCTTGGACCTTGGTTAAAGGCGACAAGATTTTAATCAGGAATCTGAAGTTAGCAGTCCTGCCCAATTGGTTGGGTTTCTGGCTTGAAGGTTATTGTTAATAAAGTGAAAATCTGTTGTTGAAGATCTTTCAATTCACAAAAGGAATGAATAACAAATCCTTTTTCTCCACAGATGCTGCCTGACCCACTGAGTTACTCCAGCACTCTGTGAAACGTCACCTATCCGTGTTCTCCACAGATGCTGCCTAACCCGCTGAGTTACTCCAGCACTCTGTGAAACGTCACCTATCCATGTTCTCCACAGATGCTGCCTGACCCGCTGAGTTACTCCAGCACTCTGTGTCAATCTTTAGTCTAAACCAGCATCTGCGGTTCCTTAGTGCACAGACAGTGAAAGGCAGCTTTTCAATATTGTCAAGACCAGTATTTGGAACAACTTTGGCGAACAAAGTTAATTTTTGTGTGTTTGCAAGAGAAGGTCCTTTAATTCTGAGGCTGTGCCCTCTGGTCCTAGACTCTCCCACTAGTGGAAACATCCTCTCCACATCCACTCTATCCAGGCCTTTCACTATTCTGTACGTTTCAATGAGGTCCCCCCTCATCCTTCTAAACTCCAGCGAGTACAGGCCCAGTGCTGACAAACGCTCATCACACGTCACCCCACTCGTTCCCCTTGTAGTTGGAGCGAGTCTGTGACTCACCTGTACATAGTGGTTGCCAACTTCCCCACTCCCAAATACGGGACACGGTGACGTCACCGCCCCGCGCCCCACGTGACCTCACCCATTCAGCGGCCACGTGCTCCCGCTCCACCAATGGCGGCTGCCCGGGCCGGGCGGTGTCGGTCCGGGTGCCGCCCAACGGAGTTTGCGTGGCAACCCGCCTCCTAGCCCGTGCGGCCGCCATTGGAGGAGCGGGAGCACGTGGCCGCTGGCTGGGCGAGGCCACGTGGGGCGCGGGGCGGTGACGTCAACCTTTGTCCCGTATTTGGCAGTGAGGAAGTCGGCGACCCTTCTAAAACGGGACAAGGGCGGTCCCGTACGAAACAAATCTAATTTAGCCCAGAGTAGGGGATGTCCCAGCTAATGTGGTTCAGGTGGCTTCCCTACCTGTGCAGCCCATCTCCGGCTGGTCACTGTCTGCCCGGTAGAAGCCCGTCTTGCAAGGACAGAAGGTCGCTCCCTCAGAACTGATGCGGCTGTTGGACGGGCACAGCGAGCAAGGGTCCTCGCCCTGCCGCGACTTGAAGGTTCCCCCGTGGCACGCTGTAAGAAAAACAACAACAACCATTATACAGTCGTATTGCTTAGCTTACTGTCACGTGTGCTGAGGTACAGTGAAAAGCTTTTGTTGCGTGCTGTTCAGTCAGCAGGAAGACCATACATGATTACAATGGAAGATAGACAACATAAATGCTGGACTAACTCAGCGGCTCCATCTCTGGAGAGAAGGAATGGGTGACGTTTCAGGTCGAGACCCGAAACATCACCCATTCCTTCTCTCCAGAGATGGATGCTGCCTGTCCCGCAGAGTTACTCCAGCTTTTTGTGCCTGTCATCAGTTGTACAGTTCAGTTTATTGTCACGTGTACCGAGGTACAGAGAAAAGCTTTTGTTGCGTGCTAACCAGTCAGCGGAAAGACAATACGTGATTACAATCGAGCCGTCCACAGCGTACAGATACAGAATAAGGGAATAACGTTTAGTGCGAGGTAAAGCCAGTAAAGTCCAATCATGGACAGTCCGAGGGTCGAGGTTAAAGTAAGAAACGTTGCTGTAGGAGTAGAGATTGTGGAGTGTGGAGCGATTGTAATGTGTAACTGTAGATCCGCTTCAGTGGCTGGCACGTAACTAGTCGCCTGGGTTGGGCGCCATTATGGATGCCACATTAAACAGTGATCAGGAGCGTAATACTTATTAAAATACGACAAGCAAATTGATCAGAACAAATTAGAGAAATCAAACTCATAATTCCCATCAGGGCCACTCAGACAGTAACTGTTGGAGACACAATGAACTGCAGTTGCTGGAATCCTGAGTAAAACACAAAGTGCTGGAGGAACTCAGCAGGTCAGGAGGCGGCTGTGAAGGGAATAGACAGACGACGTTTCATTAGAGCTGAGATGAGGAAAAACGTTTTCAGTCAGAGAGTTGTGAATCTGTGGAATTCTCTGCCTCAGAAGGCAGTGGAGGGCGATTCTCTGAATGCATTCAAGAGAGAGCTAGATAGAGCTCTTAAGGATAGCGGAGTCAGGGGGTATGGGGAGAAGGCAGGAACGGGGTACTGATTGAGAATGATCAGCCATGATCACATTGAATGGCGGTGCTGGCTCGAAGGACCGAATGGCCTCCTCCTGCACCTATTGTCTATTGTCTATTGTTTCGGGTCGAGGCTGTTCTTCAGACTCACTAGTGGCTCCGGCTTCCTCAGGTGCTTTGTTAGAGACTGCTTTGCATACCTTTCATTAATGTGTACGCTGTAACTTCCCATATCTCTCGTTTCCCTCCACCCGGAGACTCTCAGTCTGAAGAAGGGTCTCGACCCAAATCATCACCCATTCCTTCTCTCCAGAGATGCTGCCTGTCCCGCTGAGTTACTCCAGCTTTTCATGTCTATCTTTTGCATTTTGATCGTTGTGACTTTCAGTACATGCACCGACTTTGAGTTTATTGCAAGTTCCTCAGCTGTCATAGGGATAGGAGCAAAATTAGGCCATTCGGCCCATCATGTCTACTCCGCCATTCAATCATGGCTGATCTATCTCTCCCCCCTAACCCCATTCTCCTGCCTTCTCCCCATAACGCTGACACCCGCACTAATCAAGAATCTATCTCTGACGTAAAAATATCCACTGACCTGACCTCCACAGCCTTCTGTGGCAAAGAATTCCACAGATTCACTACCCTCTGACTAAAGAATTCCTCCTCATCTCCTTCCTAAAAGAACGTCCTTTAATTCTGAGGCTGTGACCTCTGGTCCTAGACTCTCCCACTGGTGGAAACACACTCTCCACATCCACGCTATCCAGGCCGCTCACTATTCTGTATCGTCAGTTCTGACAAAGAACTAGAAGTGTCGGAGGCACATCGGCTGTTGTGTTACGGACAGGCTCTACAACTGTTCGGCACGGTGGCGCAGCGGTAGAGTTGCTGCCTTACGCGCTTGCAGCGCCGGAGACCCGGGTTCCATCCCGACTACGGGTGCTGTCTGTACGTTCTCCCCGTGACCTGCGTGGGTTTTCTCTGAGATCTTCGGTTTCCTCCCACACTCCAAAGACGGGCAGATTTGTAGGTTAATTGGCTTGCTATAAATGTAAAATTGTCCATAGTGGGTGTAGGATAGTGTTAGTGCGCGGGGATCGCTGGTCGGCACGGACCGGGTGGGCCGAAGGGCCTGTTTCCGCGCTGTATCTCTAAACTAAACTAACTCCTATCCCCATTCTCTTTCGTCAGAGGGTGGCGAACCTGTGGTATCTCTAAAACAACAACTCTGCAAGAGCCAGTAAGAGCATGTACTGATACAAGGAAGGGAAAGCCTTGTTCTGTCAAAGTTCCCCTGCATGCAACGCCCTGGCTGCCAATTTGGACAAATTCTCTGGCCATGGACTGGTGACAAAGCACTTCACCGGTCGTTGGCACAACCGACCGGTAAATCACAGTGAAGCCATTACAATCCCTCAATGCTTTCTGGCAACACATGCCAGCCACTTCCCCCTTGCCAGGGTTTCCAGAGAATTAATGTGTTTGAAATTCCACAGAGGTTAGTCTTAAGGCACAGGCTGAATCAATCAGTGTAGAGATACAGCAAGGAAACAGGCCCTTCGGCCCATCGAGTCCGCGCCGACCGGCGATCCCCTGCTCAAACACTACTTCTATATCGAAACGTATAAGATCTTATCGAAACGTATAAGATTATTAAGGGGTTGGACACGTTAGAGGCAGGAAACATGTTCCCAATGTTGGGGGAGTCCAGAACCAGGGGCCACAGTTTAAGAATAAGGGGTAGGCCATTTAGAACCGAGATGAGGGAAAACTTTTTCAGTCAGACAGTTGTGAATCTGTGGAATTCTCTGCCTCAGAAGGTGGAAGTGGCGGCGCTGCCCTGGAGCTGCGGCTCGCTCGCCGGCAGTCTGTTTGTCTTTCTTCTTTCTTTGTCTATTTGTTAGTGTTAGATGTATGAAATAGCCTATCTTTAGCTGTGTACATGTGGGGGGTGGTGGGGGGTTGGGGAAACCTTTCAAAAAATCTCTTCCTCAACGGAGATGCGACCCTTTCCGAGTCGTATCTCCGTTTGCGCTAAAAAATTTAAAAAACGCGGGGCCTTCCATCGCCCGCGGGGCGTTCCATCGCCCGGTGCGGCTCGGCCGCTGGACTTAACAGTGCCCGGTGCGGCTCGGCCGCGGGTCCTTCCATCGCCCGGTGCGGCTCGGCCGCTGGGCTTAACAGTGCCCGGTGCGGCTCGGCCGCGGGTCCTTCCATCGCCCGGTACGGCCGCGGGACGGTTCAGCGCCAGGTGCGGCTCGGCCGCGGGGCCTTCCATCGCCCGGAGCGGCTCGGCCGCGGGACTTTACATCGCTGGTGCGGCTCGGCCGCGGGGCCTTCCATCGCCCGGAGCGGCTCGGTCGCGGGACTTTACATCGCTGGTGCGGCTCGGCCGCGGGACCTAACATCGCCCGGCGTGGCTCGGCCGCAGGACTTTACATCACTGGTGTGGTTCGGCCGCGGGGCCTTCCATCGCCCGGCGCGGCTCGGCCGCGGAACCTAACATCGCCCGGCGCGGCTCGGCCGCGGGACTTTACATCGCTGGTGCGGCTCGGCCGCGGGGCCTTCCATCGCCCGGCGCGGCTCGGCCGCGGGACTTAGCTGCGCACGGTACGGCCGCGGGGCCTTCCATCGCCCGGCTCGGCCGCGGAATGTTTCAGCGCCCGGTGCGGCTCGTCCGCGGGGACTTGGGCGTGGGGAAGAGAGTGGAAGTTTTGTTGCCTCCATCACAGTGAGGGGGTGTTTGGAGTCACTGTGATGGGTGTTTGTGTTGGGGTCATGTGTCTTGTGTTTCTTTTTTTGTGTGACTGCTGGTAACGTAATTTCGTTCGGTACCTCGGTACCGAATGACAAATAAAGCTCTGTATTCTGTATTCTCTGTATTCAGTGGAGGCCAATTCTCTGAATGCATTCAAGAGAGAGCTAGATAGAGCTCTTAAGGATAGCGGAGTCAGGGGGTATGGGGAGAAGGCAGGAACGGGGTACTGATTGAGAATGATCAGCCATGATCACATTGAATGGCGGTGCTGGCTCGAAGGGCCGAATGGCCTCCTCCTGCACCTATTGTCTATATTATCCCGCCTTCTCATCCACTCCCTACACACCACAGAGGCCCATTAACCAACAGTCCCGCACGTCTTTGGGATGTGGGAGGAACCTGGAGCACCCATGTGGTTACGGGGAGAACGTGCAAACTCTGTCAGGATGGAACCCGGGTCTCTGGTGCTGTGAGGCGGCAGCTCTACCCGCTGCGACACCGTGCCGGCCTAGTTGACCAGGGAGATGAAGTGCCTTTTCGGAAGGAGCGTTTTCTCTTGCTGGACCTGTGATATTTCGGCCACCCTATAAAAGCTGCCCGGATTCCAGTTAGTTCCTCCTCCTCTATGACCACAACACAACCCTTGGCCCTGACCCCAACTAATAACATTCTTTGTGTGGGAAGGAACTGCAGATGCTGGTTTAAATCGAAGATAAGACACAAAATGCTGGAGTAACTCAGCGGGTCAGACAGAACAATCTCTGGAGAGAAGGAATGGGTGACGTTTGGGTCGAGACCCTTCTCCAGAAATAAGGATGTCAACCTGAAAGGTCACCCATTCCTTCTCTCCAGAGATGCTGCCTCTCAGTTACTCCAGCATTTTGTGCCTATCTTCTTATATACACATGTGTGTGTGTGTGTGTGTGTGTGTATATATATCAGCCAAAACATTATGACCACCTGCCTAATATGCTGTTGGTCCTCCGTGTACAGCCCCATACACAGCAGGGTGCGATGCACTGTGTATTGTGACACATTCCTCCCGTGACCACCATTAACATTTTCTGTGACTTGTGCCACAGTCGACCCTCTGTCGGTTCGGACCAGACGGGATCGCCTTCGTTGCCCTCGCGCATCGATGAGCCTTGGGCGCCCAACACCCTGCCTGTCGCCGGTTTGTGGTTTGTCCCTCCTCGGACCACTGTCGTTGGTCGGTACTCACCACTGCTGACCGGGAGCACCCCACAAGCCTTGCCGTTTCAGAGATGCTCTGACCCAGTCGTCTGGCCAGAACAATTTGGCCCTTGTCAAAGTCGCTCAGGTCTTTACTCCTGCCCATTTCTCCTGCATCCAACACATCAACTTCAAGAACTGACTGTTCACTTGCTGCCTAATATATCCCACCCCTTGACAGGTGCCATTGTAACAAGATCATCAATGTTATTCACTTCGCCTGTCAGTGGTCATAATGTTTTGGTTGATCGGTGTATATACTGTATATATTTATGTGTTTGTGTGTGCGTGTGCGTGTGTGTGCGTGTGTGTGTGTGTGCATGTGTGTGTGTGTGTGTGTGCGTGTGTGCGTGTGTGTGTGCGTGTGTGTGTGTGTGCGTGTGTGTGCGTGTGTGTGCGTGTGTGTGTGTGCGTGTGTGTGCGTGTGTGGGTGAGCGTGTGTATACCCATTTGAAGGTTTTTATCTGGTTTATTATATTATTTACAGTGCACTATGTTCACATATTGTGTTGTGCTGCTGCAAGTGAGAACGTCATTGTTCCATCTGGGACACACGACAGTAAAACACTCGAGACCCTTGACTCTTGACTCAATCACAATGTAAGTCGATTCTTCCATTTGGAGGAGGTGAATGCTTGTCAATACTGGAGCCAGCTCTCCATGGTTTCACTGTTAACTCAGAACCTTGCAAAAATTTAAAAAGAAACCAAGGGGAAATTGTAAATGGCTGTCCACGTGGCCGAGCTACAACATCTACATGAGAGGCGATGAAATCTGGGAGCGATCCAGTCACGGCAAAGCTGCCAAGAACATGTGATGTTACAGGCTGTGAACATTACTTACATACACTCACAGTCACGTACATAGACTGCTTGGCCTTTCCTGCATCCTGCATCCAGTACACATTGTAAAATGCCTGCATAACTAACCACTCGCTTCAGCTTTCTGAAGTCGGATTAGAGTATAACGGAAATGAACGGCTTATGTAAAGCCTGGAGGATATTTCCCCCCCTGGTTTTTGATGCTGCAGTGTGGAGCTCTCTTATAGATCGAGCGAGGTGTGTAAAATCAGGAGAGGAATAGGTTGGGTAGCTGGCAGTAGTTCAGGACTGCTCTTGGGAGTTTCTGTGTTGTATGACTCTATGACTATTAAGGACGGCACGGTGGCTCAGCGGTAGAGTTGCTGCCTCACGGCGCCAGAGACCCGTGTTCGATCCCGACTACGGGTGCTGCCTGTGTGGAGTTTGCACGTTCTCCCCGTGACCGCATGGGTTTTCTCCGGGTGCCCCGGTTTCCCCCCACATCCCAAAGACGTGCGGGTTTGTAGGTTAATCGGCCCCTCTCTGTAAATTGCCCCCTAGCGTGCAGGGAGTGGATGAGAAAGTGGGATAACGCAGAACTGGTGATCGATGGTCGGCACGGACACGATGGGCCGAAGGGCCTGTTTCCGCGCTGTATCTCTAAACTCTATATTAAACTGAAGGTAGACACAAAATGCTGGTGTAACTCAGCAGGTCAGGCAGCATCTCCGGAGAGAAGGAATGGGTGACGCTTCGGGTCGAGAAGACGTCAGCATCTACAGTTCCTTCCTACACATTTCATCTGCTCAGTCTGAAGAAGGATCTTGCCCCGAAATGTCACCCATTCCCTCTCTCCGCAGATGCTGCCTGTCTCCGCTGAGTTACGCCAGCATTTTGTATCTATCTTCGGTGTAAACCAGCGCCTGCAGTTCCTTCCCACACATTAAACTCAATGACTTTATGATTCATTCCTTGGCTTCACAGCAGGCCACAATAGCTGAGGCCAACTTGCAGACAACTTCTGCAATCCTCTCCCTGCATGAGTGAGATATTTATGGCACTGATCAGGGTGCATGTTGAATTGGTTAGCTCACTGGCCACAGATTCCACAAGTGAGTTACAAGGCCTTGCAGGAAAGGGTGGTGGTGCCTACATGGTCTCCCATGTCGAGACGAATGAGGAACGAGCCAAGACATTTCCAGAATCTCCGTTTCACAAGATAGGGTTGCCAACTATCTCACTCCCAAACAAGGGACATGGTGACGTCACCGCCCCTTGCCCCACGTGACCTCACCCAGCTCACCCTGTCCTATCCATGTACCTATCCAAATAAGGTTGCCAACTGTCCCGTATTAGCCGGGACATCCCGTGTACTGGGCTAAATTGGTTTGTCCCGTATGGGACCGCCCTTGACTCGTATTAGGCATGGGGGGGAGGGGGCTCTATAGGCCCGGACACTGTAGGTCTTCACACTGTAGGCCTGGGGACCGCAGTAGGTCCGCACACTGTAGGCCAGGGGACCGCATTAGGCCCGGACAGTGTAGGCCCGGAGGCCCTGGCACCACCTAACGAAGGTTTCATAGCAACCCGCCTCCCGGCCCGGGCGGCCACCATTGGTGGAGCGGGAGCAGGTGGCCGCTGGCTGGGCGAGGGGCAGTGACGTCACCCACCCAGGTCTCATTCCCATATTGTCCCTTATTTGGGAGTGAGAAAGTTGGCAACCCTAACGATATCCCACTTTCTCATCCACTCCCTGCACACTGTAGCCAATGTACAGAGGGCCCAATCAACCCACAAACCCGCACTGTCGCGTCTTGAGGATGTGGGAGGAAACCGGAGCACCCGGAGGAAACCCACGCGGTCACAGGGAGAACGTGCAAACTCCACACACACACAGACAGACAGACAGACACCACCCGAGGTCAGGATCGAACCGGGGTCTCTGGCGCCGTGAGGCAGCAGCTCTGCCTGTGCTGCAGTGATAATATCGTTATTATCTGTGTTTTCCTCAGGCAGTGAAAGCTTAATGCGAGCTTCGCTCTGATACCAGACTGACTATCAACACAGCGATGGAAATAGAAAACATGGGCAGAGGGTATCTCAGCAAGCACGTCCACACAGGAAACATTCCTCTCTAATCTGACCAGTGTCAACACCATCTCCGACAGCAAGCGCCTTCCAGAATCCTGCCACGCACCAAACGGATTCCATGTCCCAGTAATGCCTCAGAAGGCAGCGGAGGCCAATTCACTGGACGTTTTCAAGAGAGAGTTAGATTTAGCTCTTGGGGCCAACGGAATCAAGGGATACGGGGAGAAAGCAGGAACGGGGTACTGATTGTGGATGATCAGCCATGATCACATTGAATGGTGGTGCTGGCTCGAAGGGCCGAATGGCCTCCTCCTGCACCTGTTTTCTATGCTTCTATGGAACCAACATCTTCAGTTATACAGCCAAACGAACTTATGTTACTTTACTTTTGAGGTACTTTACTTTTGAGGTACTTTACTTCGGCCCACCGAGTCCGTGCCGACCAGCGGTCTCCCCGTACACTGGTACTATCCTACATACTGATACCGAGGGCAATTTACATTTTTTACCAAACCCGGTTAACCTACAAACCCACGCGACTAGGCTTGTATACACTGGAATTTAGAAGGATGAGAGGGGATCTGATCGAAATGTATAAGATTATTAAGGGGTTGGACACGTTAGAGGCAGGAAACATGTTCCCAATGTTAGGGGAGTCCAGAACCAGGGGCCACAGTTTAAGAATAAGGGGTCGGCCATTTAGAACTGAGATGAGGAAAAACTTTTTCAGTCAGAGAGTTGTGAATCTGTGGAATTCTGTACCTCAGAAGGCAGTGGAGGCCAATTCTCTAAATGCATTCAAGAGAGAGCTAGATAGAGCTCTTAAGGATAGTGGAGTCAGGGGGTATGGGGAGAAGGCAGGAACGGGGTACTGATTGAGAATGATCAGCCATGATCACATTGAATGGCGGTGCTGGCTCGTAGGGCCGAATGGCCTCCTCCTGCACCTATTGTCTATTGTCTATTGTCTAAAGCCGTGTGGGAGGAAACCGGAGCGCCCGGTGAAAACCAACAAAGGCCACGGGGCGAACGTACAAACTCCGCACAGACAGCACCCGTGGTCAGGATGGAACCCGGGACTCTGGCGCTGTGAGGCAGTAACTCTACCACTGCGCCGTTGTCAGTGAAAATGCTGAATGTTACCTGACCGTTTAATGAGCCGTTATCACAGGTACCACTGTGTTACCTCTCTCTGCCTTCTGTTACCCGGTGAACTCACAATATGTGAGCAACAAACACAGGGACAATGAGTATTTATGTGGTCTTTAAAATAAAGGGAGGAAATGGAAAGGGTGAACAGAACCTGGGAGTCTTTATTCGAGAGAAGGAGAGTCAACAACCAGAGGACGTAGGTTGAAGATGAGAGGGAAAAGATTTAGTAGAAACCCGAGGGGCAACTTTTTCACACAGAGGGTGGTGGATGTATGGAACGAGCTGGAGAGGTCGGTACTATAACGACATTCAAAAGACATTTGGACAGAGGGTTGCCAACTATCTCACTCCCAAATAAGCGACAAAGGGTGGCGTCACCGGCCGGACCTACAGTGTCCGGGCCTACGGTGTCCGGGCCTACGGTGTCCGGGCCTACGGTGTCCGGGCCTACGGTGTCCGGGCCTACGGTGTCCGGGCTTACGGTGTCCGGGCCTACGGTGTCCGGGCCTACAGTGTCCGGGCCTACAGCGCCCCCCGGGTCTAATCCGGGACAAGGGCGGTCCCGTACGGGACAAACCAATTTAGCCCAATATACGGGATGGCCCGGCTGAAACGGCTAGTATTTTATCCAGAGTAGTGGAATCAAGAACCAGAGGAAAGAGGTTTAAAGAGAGAGGAGCAAGAAGTAACAAGAACCTGAGGGGCAACTTTTTCCACATTGAGGGTGGTGGGTGTATGGACCGAGCTGCCAGAGGAGGTAGTTGAGGCTGGGACTATAACAGCATTTAAATGACATTTTGACAGGAACATGCATAGGAAAGGTTTAGGGAGATATGGGTCAAACACAGGCAGGTAGGACTAGCATGGACTGGGCATGTTGGTCGGCGTGGGCATGTTGGGCTGAAGGGCCCGTTTCCGTGCTGTATCACTCAATAACTAATTCTTGAACGGTTACACCAAGTCTTTCTGCACTTTACAATGCATTTACAAATCTTTAATTATTTACACACGCCTTCAGACGTTCGAAGCAATATCTATTTTTTCCCCTCTGCATAAAGGATATTTCTTTTAGTTTAGTTTAGAGATATAGTGCAGAAGCAGGCCCTTCAGCCCATCGAGTCTGTGCCGACTAACAATCCCTGTATACTAGCACTATCCTACACACACTAGGGACAATTTACAATTTACAATTTCACCGAAGCCAATTAACCTACAAACCTGCACGTCTTTGGAGTGTGGGAGGAAACCGGAGCACCCGGAGAAAACCCACGGAGGTCACGGGGAGAACGTACAAACTCCGCACAGACAGCACCCGAGGTCAGGATCGAACACGTGTCTCTGGCGCTGCGTGGCAGCAACTCTACCGCTGAGCCCGCCAATAATACGTCCCCCGCCATTGTGTTTCATGGAAAGATGTTCCTGGACATAACCTGTCCAGCCCCCAGGTTAATGAGGACATTAAGTTGCATTAATGATTTGCAGACGTTTCTGAAACATGTCCAACAGCAGAGCTTCCGAATCCTACAGTGCAATAAAAATATTTCTGCAGTTCCTCTGGTCGTTCTCATACCAATAAAGGTAATAAAATGATTTAATTAATATATGTACGGCGCGCTGAGAATACCTCGCCTGAGGCAGTGCATCTTGTTGTAACGAACGAGCTGCTGACGCCAAAAGGTTGAATTAACAAAAACCAGAGGGACTCTAGACATTCATTGTCAAAGCCTTTAAAATCAGCAGGAAATTAATTCATCAGCAAAAGTCAAATTAAAGAAAAAGCTGAAATCAATTGCAAACTTTTGAATTAAACCATGGGTTTATTGAGATTGGTTTTAAGGAAGGTTTTCACCAAATATGCAGAGTTTGTCTGAAGAAGGGTCTCGACCCGAAACGTCACCCATTCCTTCTCTCCGGAGATGCTGCCTGACCTGCTGAGTTACTCCAGCATTTTGTGAATAAATCGATTTGTATCATACCACTTTGGCCGCAAAAACAAGGAGGCAGATTATTATCTCAATGATGTCAGATTAGACAATAGACAATAGGTGCAGGAGGCCATTCGGCCCTTCGAGCCAGCACCGCCATTCAATGTGATCATGGCTGATCATGCTCAATCAGTACCCCGTTCCTGCCTTCTCCCCATACCCCCTGACTCCGCTATCTTTAAGAGCTCTATCTAGCTCTCTCTTGAATGCATTCAGAGAATTGGCCTCCACTGCCTTCTGAGGCAGAGAATTCCACAGATTCACAACTCTCTGACTGAAAAAGTTTTTCCTCATCTCAGTTCTAAATGGCCGACCCCTTATTCTTAAACTGTGGCGCCTTGTTCTGGACTCCCCCAACATTGGGAACATGTTTCCTGCCTCTAACGTGTCCAACCCCTTAATAATCTGATACGTTTTGATAAGATGTCCTCTCATCCTTCTAAATTCCAGCGTATACAAGCCTAGTCGCTCCAACGTCTTATACAACTGCAACATGACCTCCCAACTTCTATACTCAATACTCTGACTGATGAAGGCCAAAGTGCCAAAAGCCTATTTTGACCTATTTATATTTATATAAATGTATTTATTTACAGTGTTAAACTAGCTCAGACAATAGACAATAGACAATAGGTGCAGGAGGAAGCCAATCGGCTCTTCGAGCCAGCACCGCCATTCAATGTGATCATGGTTGATCATTCTCAATCAGTACCCCGTTCCTGCCTTCTCCCCATACCCCCTGACTCCGCTATCCTTAAGAGCTCTATCATACATGTTGATCCTCAGAGTAAATGGTACAGCCCTTCGCATTTGGTAAGCACAAACTGGCATTTCTTTTGCATATTCCTACCAGTTTTCCATGAAATTATCGTCTGAAAATGGCGACCAGTTTAAATGGGCCCTTCGGTGGATGTTTGCCCTGCTAAGCATTATTGCTGCAACAAACAAGTCCTGCCGCAATGACGATTAGCTAATTGCTGTACTCTATCTACATTAGGTTAGTACATTGTAAGCAGTGGAGCAGCTTTGTACTGATGTCAGAATGCATCGTAAAGGCCCTCTTATATTTAGTTCTTAAATGCAATTAAACACTAAATGAATGCTTAAACTAAAACTGTTAGTGGAAGTGATTGCCACATAGGAGATTCATTGAGGTCGGCACGGTGGCGCAACGGGTAGAGCCGCTACCTCACAGCGCCAGAGACCCGGGTTCAAACCAGACCACGGGTGCTGTCTGTATGGAGTTTGCACGTTCTCTCTGCGACCACACGGGTTTCCTCCGAGTGTTTAGTTTAGTTGAGTTTGGAGATACAGCGCGGAAACAGGCCCTTTCGGCCCACCGGGTCCGCGCCGACCAGCGATCCCCGCACACTAACACTATCCTACACCCACTAGGGACAATTTTTACATTTATACCAAGCCAATTAACCTACAAACCTGCACGTCTTTGGAGTGGGGGGAGGAAACCGAAGATCTCGGAGAAAACCCACGCAGGTCACGGGGAGAACGTACAAACTCCGTACAGACGGCGCCCGTAGTCGGGATCGAAACCGGGTCTCTTGCGCTGCATTCGATGTAAGGCGGCAACTCTACCGCTGCGCCACCGTGACCGCCCGGTTTCCTCCCACATCCCAAAGACGTGCGGGTTTGTAGGTTAATTGGCCCTCTGTAAATTGCCCCCTAGCGTGCAGGGAGTGGGAATGTAGGACAACATAGAACTAGCGTGAACGGGCGATCGCTGTTCGGCGTGGACTCGGTGGGCCGAAGGGCCTGTTTCCGTGCTGTATCTCTAAACTGACCTTTCAATGGATATGCGATTGTCTGTAAGTTACATTAACAATGTCTTGAATTAGAGATGACATTTTTGATCGTTGTCTTACCTGAGGAGTCCTCTGTGGTTACTGATTGTGGATGATCAGCCATGATCACAATGAATGGCAGTGTTAGCTCGAAGGGCCAAATGGCCTCCTCCTGCACCTATTGTCTATGTTTCTACGTTTCTCAACGCCTTATTGAGTATCGGTTTATTATCTAACTCTCTCTTAAAAGCATCCAGAGAATTGGCCTCCACTGCCTTCTAATGAGGCAGAGAATTCCACGGATTCACAACTCTGAGTGAAAAAGTTTTTCCTCATCTCCGTTCTAAAAGGCATACCCGTTATTCTTAAACTGTGGCCCCTGGTTCTGTACTCCCCCAACATCTGTTGAGCAAGATCCAAGTTGGCTTTCAATTACTGATCAAATATTAGGGGTAAAAATGAAGGCAAATTCAATGTGTGTTGAGTAATATGTGGACAACAGGAATTTCATTGGTGAGAGGAAATAACTGAAGGTATTTATTCACAAAATGCTGGAGTAACTCAGCGGGACGGGCAGCATCTCTGGAGAGGAGGAATGGGTGGCGTTTCGGGTCGAGACCCTTCTTCAGACTCGTATGGCGGGCATAAATTCACTTTAAATCTATTTTTGGACACTTAAACCAATCAGGTTTGGGAATGAGGAATAGCCCTGGGGACTGCTTGCAATTTAACAAGATGAATGTTGGGCCATTTGTCTCGTTGGCGTGTCTCGTTGTTCCCAGGCAGAACCCAAGGACATTTGTAAACCCAATGACCAAAAGACGTACAGGTATGTAGGTTAATTGGCTGGGTAAATGTAAAAATTGTCCCTAGTGGGTGTAGGATAGTGTTAATGTACGGGGATCACTGGGCGGCACGGACTTGGAGGGCCGAAAAGGCCTGTTTCCGGCTGTAGATATATGATATGATATGATACATCAGGCTGGACGTTTCTTTAAGCATCCCTGGCCTGTGAGGATGACTCTCAACACATTCATTTTAAATGTATGAAGCCAGTGTTACTTGTAGGGCTGCCAACTGTCCCGTATTAGCCGGGACATCCCGTATTTTGGGCTAAATTTGTTTGTCCCGTATGGGAGTGCCCTTGTCCCGCATTAGGCCTGAAGGGGCGCTGTAGGCCCGGACACTGTAGGCCCGGACGCTGTAGGCCCGGACGCTGTAGGCCCCGACACTGTAGGCCCGGACGCTGTAGTCCCGGACACTTTAGGCTAGCGGAGTGTGTTCGGGCAGCAGGGCCGAGTGTGTTCGCCTTAACAGAGGTTGCGTAGCAACCCGCCTCCCGGCCCGGGCAGGCGCCATTGGTAGAGCGGGAGCACGTGGCCGCTGGCTGGGCGAAGTCATGAGGCGCGGGGCCTACTAGGGACAATTTACACTTATACCAAGCCAATTAACCTACAAACCTGCACGTCTTTGGAGTGTGGGAGGAAACTGAAGATCTCGGAAGAAAGACCCACGCAGGTCACGGGGAGAACGTACAAACTCCGTACAGACAGCACCCATAGTCGGGATGGAACCCGGGTCTCTGGCGCTGCAAGTGCTGTAAGGCGGCAACTCTACTGTTGCACCACCGCGCCTCCCTTGCTTTCCCTCCCCTCCCCCTCCATCCCTCCCCCATCCTAGTCTGACTGTCCTCCCGATTAAATGTTATATTTGTATACCTCGTTGTCTGCTTCCCTGAACTAACAATGACCTTCATCCCCTTTGTCTGAAGAAAGGTCTCGACCCAGAACGTCACCCATTCCTTCTCTCCGGAGATGCTGCCTGTCCCGCCCGCTGAGTTACTCCAGCGTTTTGCGTCTACCTTCCAAAAATTCATCACCAATTGCCTCCATCTCCTCTTCACGCTGCCTGTGGGCGACAGCCAACATAATCAAGGACCCGTAACGTCCTGAGCATTCCTTCTTTCTCCAACTCCCCTCGGGCTGAAGGTGCAGAAGCTTGAAAGCTCGCACCACCAGACTCATGGACAGCTTCTTCCCCTCTGTTATCAGCCTTCTGAATGGCCCTTCCATAAGCTAGGGTGTAGAGCCGATCTTCCAACCCACCTCATTCCAGATCTTGGGCTTTTTCCATTTAACTGTTGCACTAGAGTGCTGAGAAACTATATTTAGTACGCTGATATTTTTTCTTTGCTCTACCTGTTGTACTTGTGTTTGGTTTGATTGTAGTCAGACATAGAACTATCTGACTTAATTTGATAGCATGCATTTGATAGCGGGTGTCAGGGGTTACGGGGAGAAGGCAGGAGAATGGGGTTCGGAGGGAGAGATAGATCAATGTAGGGGAATCGAGGACCAGAGGACACAGGTTCAAGGTGGAGGGGAAATGATTTAATAGGAAACCGAGGGGCAACCTTTTCACGCAGAGGGTGGTGGGTGTATGGAACGAGGAGGTAGTTGAGGCTGGGACTATCCCATCGTTTAAGAAACAGTTAGACAGGCACATGGATAGGATAAGTTTGAAGGGATATGGACAAAATCCGGGCAGGTGGGACTAGTGTAGGTGGGACATTGTGGGCCAGTGTAGTCAAGATGGGCTGAAGGGCCTGTTTCCACGCTGTATCACTCTATGACTCTATAAATTGGACAAAGAGCACACATGGGGCGCGCGACTTTGGGATGTGTAGTCTGCCCAGTTTCCATTTCCAGAGAGGGCTGGTCTCATTCATTTAATGCACAATATGCCACAGTGATTTCACAAATGCTTTCGGCACTCTGGGGTCAGTGGTTGCTATGCCATCCAGCGGATAATTGACCACGGCACCACAGAGGAGTCCGATGGGATTCCCAGCTCCCGCCCTCTTCCAAGGGGAATCTTTTCATCCGTAATCAACAACAGATGCTGATGGAAAATTGATTGGAAACCTTCGGGATCAAGGGAACCTATTTTTACCTCGTGTTTCACAGAACAGCACAGCGCAGGAACAGGCCCTTCGGCCCACAACGTCCGTGCCGAACCTGATGCTAGGCTAAACTAACCTCCGAAGCTAGACACAAAATGCTGCAGTAACTCAGTGGGAACTCTTAAACTAATCTCCTCTGCCTCCACAGTCACAGAGTCATTCAGTTAGGGTTGCCAACTGTCCCGTATTAGCCAGGATATCCCGTATTTTGGGCTAAATTGGTTTGTAGGGACCGCCCTTGTCCTGTATAAGGCCCGGGGGGGCGCTGTATGCCCGGAGGCTGTGGGCCCGGACACTGTAGGCCCGGACAGCGTAGGCCCGAACACTGTAGGCCCAGACGCTGTAGGTCCTGACGCTGTAGGCTCCAATGCTATAGGTCCCGATGCTGTAGGCCCGGACGCTGTAGGCCCGGACAGTGTAGTAGGAAAAAAAACTGCAGATGCCGGTTAAAATCTGTGTCTACCTTCCGGACAGTGTAGGCCCGAGAGGTGCTGTAGGTCCAGAAGCCGGGGGAACCAGCTAACGTAGGTTGCGTAGCAACCCGCCTTCGAACCAAGGCGGCCGCCATTGGTGGAGTGGGAGCACGTGGCCGCTGGCTGGGTGAGGTGACGTGGGGCGTGGGGCGGTGACGTCACCTTGTCCCGTATTTGGGAGTGAGATAGTTGGCATCCCTATATACAGTGGGTCAGACAGTATCTCTGGAGAAAAAGGATGGTGAAGTTTCGGGTCTGGACCCTTCTTCAGCCTGAAAGTAAGGGTTGAGGGAGGCTGCTGAAGGTCTGGAGGCAAGAAAAGACCTATCCATGTTTACCAGAGATGATGCCTGACCAACTAAATCACTCCAGTACTTTGTGTCTTGTTTTATAAACCAGCATCTCCAGTTCATAGACACAAAATGCTGGAGTAACTCAGCGGGACTGGCAGCATCTCTGGAGAGAAGAAATGGGTGACATTTCTGGTCGAGACCCTTCTTCGGACTAAAGTAGTGTCTCGACCCGAAACGTCACCCATTCCTTCTCTCCAGAGATGCTGCCTGTCCCGCTGAGTTACTCCAGCATTTTGTGTTTATCTTCGGTTTAGAGCCAGCATCTGCAGTTCCTACTTACACACAACATCTATAGTTTATTGTTTCTACAAGACACTTGAGGGTAAGGTTGCCAACTATCTCACTCCCAAATAAGGGATAAAAGGTGACGTCACCGCCCCGCGCCCCATGTGACCTCACCCAGCCAGCGGCCACGTGCTCCCGCTCCACCAACGGCGGCCGCCCAGGCCGGGAGGCGGGTTGCTGTGCAACCTCCGTTAGGCGAACGCACCCGGCCCCACTCCCCGAACACACTCCGTTAACTTACACAGTCCGGGCCAACAGCGAACCCCCCGGGCCTACAGCAGCCCCCGGGCCTACATTGTCCGAGCATAAGGTGTCCGAGCCTACGGTGTCCGGGCCTACGGTGTCCAAGCCTACAGTGTCCGGGCCTACGGTGTCCATGTCTACAGTGTCCGGGCCTACAGTGTCCGGGCCTACACTGTCCGGGCCTACAGTGTCCGGGCCTACAGTGTCCGGGCCTACACTGTCCGGGCCTACAATGTCCGGGCCTACAGTGTCCGGGCCTACAGTGTCCGGGCCTACAGCGGCCCCCGGGCCTAATGCAGGGACAAGGGCAGTCCCATACGGGACAAACCAATTTAGCCCAAAATACTGGACGTCCCGGCTAATACGGGACAGTTGGCAACCCTACTGGAGGGCCCCATTAGACAATCAGAAGTCAATGCCCTGTTCCACATGACCTTCTAAACACTTCATCTTTGGAAAGGACAAGATCTTGAAACTAAAATGATTAAAACATGACATGGAAAATGTTCTGAATAACCACTTGTGGGCATGAAAGGGGCAGTCTATAATCGACACTGCGCTATCATTTGTGCAGGTCACACTCCTGAATTCCGCACCGGAATTTTAAAATATCCTTTCAATAAGACCCTGGAAGAATTTAATTTCGATTGAACAATATATCTCTGCCACCTGAATAAAAAAAAATCCGAGATGATTCATCTGACCAGTTGATGAATCATAGCAGGGCAATAACACAAGACTGTGAATGGAGTTAGCTAAAGGACAATGCTGAAATCAAAGGCCTTGCATAATCACAGGACAATAAACCCAACTACAAAGGGCCTCCAAACAACCTTGCCGACAACTCTTCCTCAGTGCGTCCACTTCCATCCTTCTGTCGTTAGAATCTCACTTACATAAAGAGCCCTTTATAAAAGCGCTTCACAAATGTAAAATGGCGGGGTCAGATTTTGAATACTGATATACCAAACATTAAAGCTGAACAAAACCATTTACGACTTTCTCTCTCCAATTAAAATGAAAATGAGAATGGGAATGTCAAAACTCCGTACAATTAACAGAAGGATACTTCTTTGTTCCTTTCACGTCTCACACTTTGCTATTCGAGCTTCCTTCTGCGTTATGGTGCCATTTGTTAGCTTGCTTCCTAATTTGTCGTTAACAATTTGTCTATTATCCCTTACAATGATGGCACCTGCAAGGGTTCCTTCGTAACAAATGGCTGCAATTAGTGACAAGTTAATGTCCATGTGGAAATGAGTTAGCGTAGGAAGGAACTTTAAACCGAAGGTAGACACACAAAGCTGGAGTAACTCAGCGGGACAGGCAGCATCTTTGGAGAGAAGGAATGGGTGACGTTTCGGGTTGAGAAGAAGGGTCTCGCTGAGTTACTCCAGCTTTTTGTGTCTATCTTCGGCGGGAAGGAATGAGTTCATTTTAGTTTGGAGATACAGCATGGAAACAGGCCCCCTCGGACCACCAAGTCCACGCCGACCAGCGGTCACCTGTTCACACTAGAAGATCGACACAAAATGGCCCTGTCCTGTATTAGGCCCGGACGGCTCTGTAGGCCCGGACATTGTAGGCCCGGGGGCCGCTGCAGGCCCGGACACTGTAGGCCCGGGGGCCGCTGCAGGCCCGGACACTGTAGGCCTGGGGACCGCTGTAGGCCCGGAGGCCCAGGCGCCGCCTAATGGAGGTTGCATAGCAACCCACCTCCCGGCCCGGGTGGCCGTCATTGGTGGAGCAGGAGCACATGGCCGCTGGCTGGGTGAACTCACGTGGGGCGCGGGGCGGTGACGTCACCTTTTGACCCTTATTTGGGAGTGAGGAAGCTGGCAACCCTAAGTCTGATGTACTTGTGTGTTGTATGATTTGCAAAACAAAGCTTTTCATTGTGCATTGATATACCTGCCAATGATAAACCAACACCAATAAATGTATTGAACAAAGTGCAAAGGCATTCAGCTGGGTCATAGATTTATATAACACAGAAACAGGCCAACACACATCCATGCCGAAGGTAGTGCCCCAACTACACTGGTCCCATTTGCCCAATTCCAGGCCCATATCGCTCCAAACCTGTCCTATCTATGTCCTGTGCTGTGTAGAGACGGCATGGTGGCGCAGCGGTAGAGTTGCTGCCTCACAGCGCCAGAGCCCCAGATCTGATCCCGACTACGGGTGCTGTCTGTACAGAGTTTGTACGTTCTACCCGTGACCGCGTGGGTTTTCTCCGGGTGCTCCAGTTTCCTCCCGCACTCCAAAGACGTGCAGGTTTGTTGGTTAGTTATCTTCTGTAAATTACCCCTAAATCGTGTAGGATAGTGCTAGTGTATGGGGTGATCGCTGGTCGGTGCGGACTCAGTGGGCCAAAGGGCCTGTTCTCCCCGCTGTATCTCTGAGTAAACTCAACGGAACTTTTAGGCACTTGCTGGTGTGAAGTCTCAAAGCCAACAGACCACTGGAGACATCGAGAAGCCGGTTCCCGTACCCAAATGATGAGAGCGTCACTAATTATTTCTGGGCGGTGATGGGGGTCCTAGCAAGATTCTGGCCAGAGCACATCGCACAGGCAGCTAGCGGTTGCCAACTTTCCTCACTCCCAAATAAGGGACAAAATGTGACATCACCGCCCCGCGCTCCACGTGACCTCACCCAGCCAGCGGCCACGTGCTCCCGCTCCACCAATGGCGGACGCCCGGGCCGGGAGACGGGTTGCTATGCAACCTCCGTTAGGTGTTGCCCGGGCCTCCGGGCCCAGTGTCGGGGCCTACAGTGTCCGGGCCTACAGCAATGTCTGGGCCTACAGTGTCCGGGCCTACAGCGGCCCCCGGGTCAATAGTGTCCAGGCCTACCGCGCCCCCTCCCCCCCCCCCCCCCCCCCCCCGGGCCTAATACGGGACAAGGGCGGTCCCGTACGGGACAAACCAATTTAGCCCAATATACGTGATGTTCCGGTTAATACGGGACAGTTGGCAACCCTACACGCAGTTAGCACAGTCAGCAACCCAAACACACTTCCAAAACACCCTTGCTAAATTTCTCAGGGAGTGGAGGTGCACAGAGGGCCACGGAGTTTGTGAGGATTGAGGGGATGGGATGCACAGAGAACATTTCAGATTAGTTTCGTTTAGAGACAGCGCGGAAATAGGCCATTCGGCCCACTGCGTCCGTGCTGACCAGCAATCACCCTGCACACTAGTTCCATCCGACACACCAGGGACAATCAACCCACACACCCGCACGTCTTTGGAGTGTGGGAGGAAACCGGAGCACCCGGTGAAAACCCATGCAGGTCACGGGGAGAACGTGCAAACTCCGTACAGACAGCACCTGGTGTCAGGATGGAACCCGGGTCTCTGGCGCTGTGAGGCAGCAACTCTACCGCTGCGCCACCGTGCCGCTTAGCTCATTATACATAGATCCGGGCTGTAGACTGTGAAGAATATCAAGAGAGTTTTATTATTATCTGCACCGAAACAGGACAATGAAATTCCTACTTGGAGAAGGGCTGCACACACGGGAATTATAGATCACAAAATGAAAAAAGAGAAGATCAATCAACTAATAAATAAACCCAATATTAGTGTATGAAACAGCCATTAGTCCAGAGTGCAGGGCAAAACAGTTTGTGGTTTAGTTGATTTTGTGCCATGTTCATGTCTGAGATCTTCGCTTTCCTCCCACACTCCAAAGACGTGCAGGTTTGTCGGTTAATCGGCTTGGTACATGTAAAAATTGTCCCTAGTGTGTGTGTGTTGGATAGTGTTAGTGTGCGGGGATCGCTGGTCGGCGCGGACCCGGTGGGCCGAAAGGGCCTGTTTCCGCGCTGCTGTCTCTAAACTAAATCCCACTTCGGTTGGATGCAGCCTGACCTCCGCTGTGAGTTTAGAGACAGCAGGCTTCAAATGTGCCGGGCCACGCTGTACCATCAGAGAAGGTCACGTCTGCACCTCCCCCAGTTCACCCATCGTCACTGCTGTGGTAAGGCAATAGCTTCCATCTGCAGCACGGTTACATAATACCTCGATCAATAATTCCCTGCCTGCAACACTTTATCGCCAATGCACCCATTTTGAGCAGAGTGCAGGCGGTGGTAATTGATTTCTTTTGCAGCCAATAAATGCAGCACGGTTACATAATTCCTCGATCAATAATTCCCTGCCTGCAACACTTTATCGCCAATGCACCCATTTTGAGCAGAGTGCAGGCGGTGGTAATTGATTTCTTTTGCAGCCAATAAATGATCCATAAGTCTCTGCGGGCGATTAAAGATATGTGCAACTGAACAAGTTGAACAGGGGCAGGCACAGTGGCGCAGCGGTAGAGTTGCTGCCTCACGGCGCCAGGATCGATACCGACTACGGGCGCTGCCAGTACGTTCTCCCCGTGACCTGCGTGGGTTTTCTCCGAGATCTTCGGTTTCCTCCCGCACTCCAAAAAGACGTGCAGGTTTGTAGGTTAATTGGCTTGGCATAAGTGTAAATTGTCCCTAGTGTGTGTAGGGTAGTGTTAGTGTGAGGGGATCACTGGTCGGTGCGTGCTCGGCAAAGATACTAGAGGAACAAGATAGACCACTCGACCCTAAAGACCGTAGTGCGTCACGGCGCTATTTTAGTAGGTAGGCAGAAACTTACCTACTTACCTACAAGGGGCCTAATGCACAGTTTAAGAATAAGGGGTAGGCCATTTAGAACGGAGATGAGGAAAAACGTTTTCAATCGGAGAGTTGTGAATCTGTGGAATTCTCTGCCTCAGAAGACAGTGGAGGCCAATTCTCTGAATGCTTTCAAAAGAGAGTTAGATAGAGCTCTTAACGATAGCGGAGTCAGGGGGTATGGGGAGAAGGCAGGAACGGGGTACTGATTGAGAATGATCAGCCATGATCACATTGAATGGCGGTGCGTACAGGCTCGAAGGGCCGAATGGCCTCCTCCTGCACCTATTGTCTATTGTCTATCCTTCTTCCCTGTGGCTATCAAACTGTACAACCCTTCCCCCTTATGTTGTGATCAGGGCATTATGGCCAGTTTACGACTAAAATGTTTCTGCACCTTTACTTTATTATCTTTGTGAGAAACAGGAGGATATATATTTTTTTTAACTAATTGTTAATTAACTGTAAACTCTTATTTCTATTTAGTTGCCCCCCTCCGGAGAAAGAATGACCTCCTCCCCCCCCATCAAAGGCGTCTACCGCGAGAGGTGGGCACTGCCCGGTCCATCACGGCTACTCACCCCCCCCCCCCACCATCACAGGGATCTACAGGAGACGCTGCCTCAAAAAGGCAGCCAGCATCATCAGAAACCCACACCACCCTGGCCACACTCTCACTGATCCACACCACCCTGGCCACACTCTCACTGACCCACACCACCCTGGCCACACTCTCACTGACCCACACCACCCTGGCCACACTCTCACTGACCCACACCACCCTGGCCACACTCTCACTGACCCACACCACCCTGGCCACACTCTCACTGACCCACACCACCCTGACCACACTCTCACTGACCCACACCACCCTGGCCACACTCTCACTGACCCACACCACCCTGGCCACACTCTCACTGACCCACACCACCCTGGCCACACTCTCATCTCGCTGCTACCATGGGGGAGAAGGTACAGGAGCCTGAAAACCGTGACCTCCAGGTTCAAGAACAGCTTCTTCCCAGCAACCATCAGGCTCTTGAACATCGCACGACACTGACCTCAGCAACTGTGATCTCCTACGGACTGTGTCCTTGGTTGCACTACCGACTCTGGTTTTACATTATTATGGTCTGGTTGGCTTGTCTTACTAATTGTTAATCTATTGTATTATTGATTATTGTATATTTATCTGTGTGCTATTGCGTTAAAAGCCGCAGCAAGGAAACAATTCATGCAACCGTTGCTAGGGCAAATGAAAGTTAAACGCTGCTAATGTATCTGCCTCCATCTCCACCCCTGGCAGTACATTTCAAAACATCATGTCATACACTTCACAGGTGTTAAGGATAAAGAATGAGTTGGTTGTGTTTCCATTATTCAATGAAAGAGGCATTATGCAAAGACTGGGCATTGTCTGAAACCGGGCGATGTAATTATGGGATTTATCTGAAGGATCTACAACGTAAATAATCGACGTAAGATGCTGGAGTAACTCAGCGGGACAGGCAGCATCTCCGGAGAGAAGGAATGGGCGACGTTTCAGACCCAGTCTGAAGAAGGGTCTCGACCCCATGCGTCACCCTTTCCTTGTCTCCAGAGATGTTGCCTGTCCCGCTGAGTTACTCCAGCATTTATGTGTCTAGACAATAGACAATCGGTGCAGGAGTAGGTCATTCGGCCCTTCGAGCCAGAGCCGCCATTCAATGTGATCATGGCTGATCATCCAACTCAGTATCCCGTACCTGCCTTCTCTCCATACCCCCTGATCCCTTTAGCCACAAGGGCCACATCTAACTCCCTCTTAAATATAGCCAATGAACTGGCCTCAACGACCTTCTGTGGCAGAGAATTCCACAGATTCACCACTCTCTGTGTGAAAAAAAACTTTCTCATCTTGGTCCTAAAAGACTTCCCCCTTATCCTTAAACTGTGACCACTTGTTCTGGAACGGGGTACTGATTGAGAATGATCAGCCATGATCACATTGAATGGCGGTGCTGGCTCGAAGGGCCGAATGGCCTCCTCCTGCACCTATTGTCTATTGTCTATATGTTGTCTAGCTCTCTCTTGAAAGCATCCAGAGAATTGGCCTCCACTGCCTTCTGCGGCAGAGAATTCCACAGATTCACAACTCTCTGAGTGAAAAAGTTTCACTGAGTTACTCCAGCACTTTTGTGCCTATCTTCGATGTCAACCAGCAACCACGCAATCTAAATGAAACCAGATTTGGAGGGCATCGTGGCAGGGTGGCGCGGTGGTAGAGTGGCCGCCCGAGATTGCCGGAGACCCGGGTTCCATCCTGGCTACGGGTGCTGTGGGTACGGACGGAGGGGAGAACGACCTTCTGGTGAAAGCAACGTGCTTATTGGCCTGGAAAGCTTTTCTCACCCACGTTATGTCAACTGGCAGGAAAAAGAATGCTCGCAACCAGCGGCAATGGCACGTCTTTAATACTGAGTAATGCATCATTTGCTGCCGAGTTAGATGATCTGAATACAAAGCTTGACACAACCTTTTGTAGGTTATAGAGTACCTATATATCAGATACACACACCGAGCCAGACTCATTCATCATCTGCAGATCCATATCCAAACTAGGCCACGCTCAATTCCCAATATCATCTTGGTTCAAAGACAAATTATATTCTTTCCCCGTACTGTCTAAATCTGTGTCAGGCCAGAGTGCCCTGCATTGGTAGGCCCTTAGGAGTTTCATTTGAAACCATTTGCAGTCAAGTTGTAGTAGGGTTGCCAACTTCCTCACTCCCAAATACGGGACAGGGTGATGTCACCGCCCCGCGCCCCACGTGACCTCACCCAGCCAGTGGCCACGTGCTCCCGCTCTACCAATGGCGGCCGCCCAGGCTAGGAGGCGGGTTGCTATGCAACCTCCGTTATGCGGCGCCCGGCCTACAGTGTCCGGGCCTACAGCGGTCCCCAGGCCTACAGTGTCCGGGCCTGCAGCGGCCCCCGGGCCTAAAGTGTCCGGGCGTACAGCGGCCTCCGGGCCTAGTGTCCGGGCCTACAGCGCCCCCCAGGCCTAATACTGGACAAGGGCGGTCCCGTACGGGACAAACCAAGTTAGCCCAATAGACGGGACGTCCCGGCTAATATGGGACAGTTGGCAACCCTAAGTTGCAGTCAAGTTTATTAATGGAAACAACAGGATGGCAAATACAGGAAAAATGAGGATTGTCATGACCAATATTCATCCATGTAGACTACCAGAGAAATGTTTAACTATTGCAAACAAAACTACATTCATAAGTTAGATGAGCAGAAGTAGGTCCATCAAGTCTACTCTGCCATTCAATCATGGCTGATCTATCTCTCCCTCCTAACCCCATTCTCCTGCCTTCTCCCCATAACCCCTGATACCCGCACTAATCAAGAGCCTGTCAATCTCCGCCTTAAAAATATCCACTGACTTGGCCTCCACAGCCTTCTGTGGCAACGAATCCCACAGATTCACCACCCTCTGACTAAAGAAATTCCGCCTCATCTCCTTTCTAAAGGTACATACTTTAATTCTGAGGCTGTGACCTCTAGTCCTAGACTCTCCCACTAGTGGAAACATCCTCTCCACATCCACCCTCATCCACAATAATTAAAAATGTTAAATAATGACATAATCACACACACTTTACCATTCAATGTTAGGTTCCACTAGACCAAGTGGACCCGTTAGGCCCAAACCTCTCCTGCATTGGTGCAGCACCCTGTCCTCCCCCCCCTCCCCTCTCTCCTCAACCCCCCCCTCCCCTCTCTCCTCAACCCCCCCCCTCCCTTCTCCCCCACTCCCCCCTTACCCCCTCCCTCCCTCCTCCCCTCCCCTCCTTTTAAACTTAAAAATGTGAATAACTTAAAAATTATAACACCGATTTCAATAAAATTACTTGCATTATCACTAAAGTGACAATGGTGAGTAAGGTGGGCCTAAAATTGTCGCGCTATCGTGTACCGATTTGGCTGAAGTTCAGTCACAAACAAGATAACAAACGAAAGTTTTCGTATATAGATGATCTCAATCATTCAGGGATCACCATGTATCACGGAGAAATCATCCACTATGCATCAGGATAGAGCCTCACAAATAACCTAGCCCCAAACATCATCACTTCAGTCACTAATATTGAGCCCTGCAGTTCAATCAATCAATTAATTGAGCAAGCTGAGAAATGAATGATGATCGGTCAATGCAGTGGTGCAGCTGGTAGTGCTGCTACCCAACAACGCCAGAGACCCAGGTTCAATCCTCACCCAGTCTGTGCAAAATATGATGTCAGGTTAAACTAATCTCCCCTGCCTGCACATGATCCATTCCCTGCATATCCAAAAGCCTTTTAAACACCACTATGGTATCTGCCTCCACCATCACCCCTGGCAGTGCTTTCCAGGCCCCCACCACCCTCTGCATAAAAAAACTTGTCCCACACATTTCCCTGTAATCTTTGCCTCAGTGTCTCTGAGGATCCTTCATTGCTTCTACCCTGGGGCTGTAGAGAGCATCCTGTCCGGCAACATTACAGTCTGGTTTGGGAACAGCTCTGCCCAGGACAGGAAGGCCCTGCAGAGAGTAGGGAACTACCATGGGAACTACACTCGTCCCCCTGCAGGACCTATACATCAGGAGGTGCAGATCCAGAGCCAGCAACATTATGGGGGACCCCTGCCACCCCAGTAACGGACTGTTCCAGATGCTACGGTCAGGCAAACGCCTCCGCTGTCACGCTGTGAAAACGGAGAGGATGAGACGGAGTTTCTTCCCACAGGCCATCAGGACTGTTACCTCTTATAACTCCAGGGACTAAAAAAAAATTCTGTATTGATTTTAATTTTAATGCTGTAATTGTAATTTTTTTTGCACAATCCGCAGGCGTTGCCACTTTCATTTCACCTTACATCGTATATGTGTATGTGACAGATAAACTTGACTAGACTTGACTCTCACCTAAAAGCTGCACCCTCTACTCTTTTAAATTTTCACATTGCGAAAAAGATTTGACTGTCTACCTTGTTATGCCATGAGGCCAAGGCATGACCTGAAACGTCACCTATCCATGTTCTCCACAGATGCTGCCTGACCCGCTGAGTTACTCCAGCACTCTGTGAAACGTCACCTATCCAGCACGGTCAGGCAGCATCCCTGGAGAACATGGATAGGTGATGTTTCACAGAGTGCTGGAGTAACTCAGCGGGTCAGGCAGCATCTGTGGAGAGAAGGAATGGGTGACGTTTCAGGTCGACACCCTTCTTCAGATTGGGATAAGGGAAACGAGAGACTTAGACGATGATGTAGAGAGATAAAGAACAGTGAATGAAAGATATGCAAACAGGTACGGATGGTAAAGGCCGCAGGCCGTTGAGAGGTGTTTGTAGGGTGAAGTAATTAGCGTTCCTACCTTGGCAAGCGGTGTTCTTCTCCACGGGCTGGAACCCAGCAGAACAGGTGCAAGCTCCGACCGGCACCATCCACTCACCGTCCCCATTGCAGTAGAGCTTGAGGGGCACGGACACCTCGTTGGCGTTGCTGAGGCAGGTGCCCGGGGCGATGACCAAGGACGTGGGCTCCGCTCCCGTCACCGTCTCGGGGAAGACGGCAAAGTTGGCGATGACGGACGGGCACTTCTTGTAGTAGATGCGCAGGGAGATGATGGACATGCAGGAGCCCAGGTCCTGGAAGGCCAGGTAGAACCCGCTCTTGGACAGAGGCCCAAAGCTCTTGATCTTGGCGTTCACTCGGCCAGACTCCAGCTTGGAGAAGCTCTCGTCCGGGGCGATGGTGTCCACCTTAACGTACGGGTTCTCCATCCAAAACGGGGCCGTCGCCGATGCCGAATCCGTGTCAGACTCATAGTAAAATAAATTAAAGGTCTCCTTGCAGGAGCCCGGGATGTTTGGTATGCTGTTGCAATCTCGCACTGTGAACTTCATCTCCACGTAAACCCTGTGAACATCATTGCGCTCTATGTAAGTAGTTCGAAGCCAGTTATTCTGGTTTGCCTCCATAACGTTGCAGACCTGGTAGGTGCGGATCGGGTTCATTCCATCATCGTATCCACTCACCTCTTCCCACTGAACAAAACAAAACACACACAAACAACATTTGTTGTGGCAGTTATCTCAGTATTGTCTTCCCGCCGGCCGCTTAGCACGCGGCAAAAGGCTTTCCACTGCCCCTCGGCGGAACATCGCACAATAAACTAGACCCAGTTAAAGAAGTTACACAAAATCATCAGAGGAATAGACCGGGGGGGATGCACAGAGTCTTTTGCCCAGAGTAGGGGAATCGAGGACCAGAGGACATAGGTTCAAAGTGAAGGGGGAAACTGGAATCCGAGGGGTAACTTTTTCACACAAAGGGTGGTGGATGTATGGAACGAGGTGCCTGAGGAGGTCGTTGAAGCTGGGACTATCCCATCATTTAAGAAACAGCTGGACAGGTACATGGATAGGACAGGTTTGGAGGGATATGGACCAAGCGCAGGCAAGTGGGACTAGGGTAGCTGGGCCAATGTTGGCCAGCGTGGGCAAGTTGGGCCGAAGGGCCTGTTTCCACACTGTATCCCCTCTATGACTCGAAGACTAAGTTGCTGACGTTTTGTTCGTAGAGTTAATACGATTTAGAATATAACAAAATCTAGGCAGTCATAAGTTCACAAGTTATAGGTGTAGAATTAGGCCATTCGGCCCATCGAGTCCACTCCGCTATTCAATCATGGCTGATGTCTGCCTCCTAATCCCATTTTCCTGCCTTCTCCCCATAACCCTTGCCACCCTTCTAATCAAGAACTTGTCTATCTCTGTCTTCTGCCATTGTGTCAACAGGCCCTTCACCCCAACTCGCCCATGCTGACTAAGATGGCCCAAATAATCTGGTCCCATTTGCCTGTTTAGTTTAGTTTAGAGATACAGCATGGAAACAGGCCCTTCGGCCCACCGAGTCCGTGCCAACCACCAATCACCCTGTACTAACACCATCCTATATGCTAGGGGCAATTTACAATTTTTACCGAAGACAATTAACCTACAAACCTGCACTTCCTTGGGATTTCGATGGAAACTAGTGCGCCCGGAGAAAACCCACGCAGTCACAGGCAGAACGTGCAAAACGTCATACAGACAGCACCCATAGTCAGGATGGAACTTGGGTTTCTGGCGCTGTGAGGCAGCAACTCTACCACTGCCGGTACGATTCCTCAAACATTTTGACAATTAAATAATTCGGCAGTGATTTATGTTTCTATTGATTCACTCAGTGGGTGGTTGATGAATGGAACGAGATGCCAGAGGACGCTGTCAAGGCATGTATTGTAACAGCATTTTAAAGACAGGGTGTAGAAACAAACAACTGTAGATGCTGGATAACAGAGAAAAGTGCAGAGTGCTGGAGGAACTCAGCGGGTCAGGCAGCATCTCTGGAGAACACGGATAGGTGACGTTTCACAGAGTGCTGGAGTAACTCAGCGGGTCAGGCAGCGACTGTAGAGAAGGCGGAGAGATGACATTATAAGTCGAGACACCCTTTTTCAGACTGGAAGTGATAGGTGGGTACAGGTGACGGGGTGGTTGGCTGATGGGTGGAGTGAGTGACAAAGGCTGAAAAGGAGGCAAAATGGTGTCAGATACAGAGAGAAGCGGAGGAATTAAATGTAACGCTGGGGGGAGCGATACGTGACACAGTGGTTAATGCCACCCTGCTTTAATAATGCATGAGCAAACATCCACATAATAATTAATTGACTTTTTCAAATCAGCTACTGAAAAACAACGTTACTCTAGCTAAACTGGCCTTGAACAGTGGAAAATCAATACTCAAACTTGTATAATCTTTGTGGACTGACCTCCTTGAGCAAACATTGGAGTCTACCGCTTGAGACGACGAAGATTTATTTTCCAACAAGTGTCTGTCAATGATCAGCTGAAGGTGGACACAAAATGCTGGAGTAACTCAGCGGGACAGGCAGCATCTCTGGAGAAAAGGAATGGGTGACGTTTCGGGTCGACACCCTTCTTCATTCTTCTTGAGTCTGAAGAAGGGTCTCGACCCGAAACGTCACCCATTCCATCTCTCCAGAGATGCTGCCTGACCCAATAGACAATAGGTGCAGGAGGAGGCCATTCGGCCCTTCGAGCCAGCACCGCCATTCAATGTGATCGTGGCTGATCATTCTCAATCAGTACCCCGTTCCTGCCTTCTCCCCATACCCCCTGACTCCGCTATCCTTAAGAGCTCTATCTAGCTCTCTCTTGAATGCTTTCAGAGAATTGGCCTCTACTGCCTTCTGAGGCAGAGAATTCAACAGATTCACAACTCTCTGACTGAAAAAGTTTTTCCTCATCTCAGTTCTAAATGGCCTACCCCTTATTCTTAAACTGTGGCCCCTTGTTCTGGACTCCCCCAACATTGGGAACATGTTTCCTGCCTCTAACATGTCTAACCCCTTAATAATCCTATACGTTTCGATAAGATCCCCTCTCATCCTTCTAAATTCCAGTGTATACAAGCCTAGTCGCTCCAGTCTTTCAACATATGACAGTCCCGCCATTCCGGGAAATAACCTAGTAAACCTTCGCTACATGCCCTCAATAGCAAGAATATCCTTCCTTAAATTTGGAGACCAAAACTGCACACAGTCCTCCAGATGCGGTCTCACTAGGGCCTTGTACAACTGCAGAAGGGCCTCTATAAGATCACCCTTCATCCTCCTGCGCTCCATGGAATAGAGACCCAGCCTACTCAACCTCTCCCTATAGCTCACACCCTCTAGTCCTAGCAACATCCTCGTAAATCTTTTCTGAACCCTTTCAAGCTTGGCAATATCTTTCCTATAACTTGGTGCCCAGAACTGGACACAATATTCTAAATTGGCATGGACTTGGTGGGCTGAAGGGCCTGTTTCCATGCTGTATCTTTCATTCCAATTCAATCCAATTCTGGAGTAACTCAGCTGGACAGGCAGCATCTCTGGAGAAAAGGAATAGGTGACGTTTCAGGTCGAGACCCTTCTCCAGACTACGAGACGAAGCAGTCTGAAGAAGGGTCTCGTTCGGAAACGTCAGCTGCCCCTTCTCCCCAGAGATGCTGCCTGTCCCGCTGAGTTACTCCAGCTCTTTGTGTCTGTCTTCAGTGATAACATAGTCATTGGCCAAATTCATCTGAGCCACGGAAGGGGAAACGTCATGGTATGTAACACTATTAAAAACATTTAAAACTGAACTAAGCTGGCCTTTTTTCCACCAATCACACTATTTTATATTTAGGAATTACACATGGTAAGATTTAACGAGTGGATTTTGTGCGTCTAGTACCTGTATAAATACTTGGCAACCACAAGCCAGTTTGAAACAGAAAATTATCTAGATCAGAAGGGTAGCCTGCCGAATTTCCGAATAAAATGTACAGGAAGATAAACCATATCATGGGCGATCCTACACACAGTTACAGAAGTCCAGAACAAGGGGTCACAGTTTAAGGATAAGGGGGAAGTCTTTTAGGACCGAGATGAGAAAGTTTTTTTTCACACAGAGTGGTGAATCTGTGGAATTCTCTGCCACAGAAGGTAGTTGAGGCCAGTTCATTGGCTATATTTAAGAGGGAGTTAGATGTGGCCCTTGTGGCTAAAGGGATCAGGGGGTATGGAGAGAAGGCAGGTACGGGATACTGAGTTGGATGATCAGCCATGATCATATTGAATGGCGGTGCAAGCTCGAAGGGCCGAATGGCCTACTCCTGCACCTATTTTCATGTCTATGTTTCTATGTTATCTCAGCCATCAATTCCCACGTGTGACTCTTCTATAAGCAGGGCCCTTTTTACAACAGTAACTATTTATTGAAGACACAAGATATCGTTGATGCTGGAATGCTGATGAGACCAAAGTCGGTCCTGACCTGGCATACCGTCTACCCATTCCCTCCACAGATGCTGCCCGACCCGCTGAGTTTAGTTTAGTTTAGTTTGGAGATACATCACGGAAACAGGCCCCTCGGCCCACCGAGTCCGCGTCTATCACACTAGCACTTTCCTACTCACACCAGGGACAATTTTTACAATTTTACCGAAGCCAATTAGCCTACAAATCTGCACGTCTTTGGAGTGTGGGAGGTCCTTCTGCAGTTGTACAGGGCCCTAGTGAGACCGCACCTGGAGTACTGTGTGCAGTTTTGGTCTCCAAATTTGAGGTAGGACATTCTTGCTATTGAGGGAGTGCAGCGTAGGTTCACTAGGTTAATTCCCGGAATGGCGGGTCTATCGTATGTTGAAACATAGAAACATCGAAACATAGAAAATAGGTGCAGGAGTAGGCCATTCGGCCCTTCGAGCCTGCACCGCCATTCAATATGATCATGGCTGATCATCCAACTCAGTATCCCGTACCTGCCTTCTCTCCATACCCAATCCCTTTAGCCACAAGGGCCACATCTAACTCCCTCTTAAATATAGCCAATGAACTGGCCTCAACTACCTTCTGTGGCAGAGAATTCCACAGATTCACCACTCTGTTAAGACTGTAGCGACTAGGCTTGTATACACTGGAATTTAGAAGGATGAGAGGGGATCTTATCGAAACGTATAAGATTATTAAGGGGTTGGACACGTTAGAGGCAGGAAACATGTTCCCAATGTTGGGGGAGTCCAGAACCAGGGGCCACAGTTTAAGAATAAGGGGTCGGCCATTTAGAACGGAGATGAGGAAAAACGTTTGCACTCAGAGAGTTGTAAACCTGTGGAACTCTCTGCCTCAGAAGGCAGTGGAGGCCAATTCTCTGGATGCTTTCAAGAGAGAGCTAGATAGAGCTCTTAAGGATAGCGGAGTCAGGGGGTATGGGGAGAAGGCAGGAACGGGGTACTGATTGTGAATGATCAGCCATGATCACCATTGAATGGCGGTGCTGGCTCGAAGGGCCGAATGGCCTACTCCTGCACCTATTGTCTATTGTCTATTGAAACCGTAGCACCCGGAGAAAACCCACGCAGGTTACGGGGTGAACGTACAAACTCCGTACAGACAGCACCCGTAGTCAGGATGGAACCCGGGTCTCTGGCGCTGTGAGGCAGCAACTCTACCGCTGCGCCACCGTGCCGCACTAGTTACTCCAGCAATTTGTGTTTTGATAAATATAAATTTTATATTGAACGCAAAATTTAAACCTGCTTCAAATGAGAACTAAGGGGGGGGGGGAATATACTTGATACACAGCGGTGAAATCTGTCCACAATTTTAAAAATATGTATGTATAATAATGAAATTTCCATTCAATGGCTGAATATTTTCTTTGAAACTGAAGCTTCACATCGGCACAAAGATTATTCTGGCAAAGATAAAATGTTATGTAACGTATCCCATGAAGCAGGCAGAAATATGTAGCGCTTTTTGCAATGTTTTGCTTAAATCTTTTCATAATGGGCATGGCTTTGCAACAACTCACAAAATAAAATCCATACGTTCATAAAGTCAGAAGTTCTAGGAGCAGAATAAAGCCATTCGGCCCATCAAGTCTACTCCGCCATTCAATCATGGCTGATCTATCTCTCCCTCCTAACCCCATTCTCCTGCCTTCTCCCCGTAACCCCTGATACCCGCACTGATCAAGAATCTATCTATCTCCGCCTTAAAAATACCATTGACTTGTGGCCTCCACAGCCTCCTGTGGTAAAGAATCCCACAGATTCACCACCCTCTGACTAAAGAAATTCCTGATCTCCTTACTAAAGGAACGTCCTTTTATTTTTGAGGCTGTGGCCTCTGGTCCTAGACTCTCCCACTTGTCTGTACAGATTAAGGGCACAACATTTTAATGCAAGATAGAGTCTGATAAAGTCCAATTAAAGATAGTTCAGGGGTCTCCAAATGAGGTATTTGGGAGGTCAGGACCGCACTTTACCCCTGACGGTTAAAATTAGAGTTGCCAACTTTCTCACTCCCAAATAAGGGACAAGGTGACGTCACCGCCCCGCGCCCCACGTGACCTCACCCAGCCAGCGGCCACGTGCTCCCGCTCCACCAATGTCGACCGCCCGGGCCGGGAGGCGGGTTGACACGCAGCCTCCGTTAGGCGAACACACTCGGCCCTGCTCCTCGAACACACTCCGTTAGCCTACACTGTCCGGGCCTACAGCGGCCCGCGGGCCTACAGTGTCCGGGCCTACAGCGGCCCCCGGGCCTACAGTGTCCGGGCCTACAGCGGACCCCAGGCCTACAGTGTCCGGGCCTACAGTGTTCGGGCCTACAGCGGCCCCCGGGCCTACAGTATCCGGGCCTAGAACGGACCCCGGGCCTACAGTGTCCGGGCCTACAGCGGCCCCCGGGCCTAATATGGGACAAGGGCGGTGAATCAGGATCGAGGGAAACGATAGATATAGACGATGATGTAGAGAGATAAAGAACAATGAATGAAAGATATGCACAAAGTGCTGGAGTAACTCAGCGGGACAGGCAGCACCTTTGGAGAGAAGGATTGGCCGACGTTTTGGGTCGAGACCCTTCTTCAGTCTGAAGAAGGGTCTCGACCGGATACGTCACCCATTCTCTTTTCTCCAGAGATGCTGCCTGTCCCGTTGAGTTAGTCCACCATTCTGTGTCTATCTTCAGTACATTGAACAAGTTGTCCTCACCCCTGTCTCTGGGAATGCGGTCCACCCCAGCTCTGCGGTCGCCCATCTTGAATCCATCAGGGTCTCTGCGGATCAGAAGAGAAAGAAGATCAATGACAGGTACAAAACAGAAGGTGCAAAGATGCAACACAGAATGCAAACCTACACAGATGGAACACAGAATGCAAACCTGCACAGATGCAACGCAGAATGCAAACCTGCACAGATGCAACGCAGAATGCAAACCTGCACAGATGCAACGCAGAATGCAAACCTGCACAGATGGAACACAGAATGCAAACCTGCAAAGATGCAACACAAAATGCAAATCTGCACAGATGCAACGCAGAATGCAAACCTGCACAGATGCAACGCAGAATGCAAACCTGCACAGATGCGACGCAGAATGCAAACCTGCACAGATGCAACGCAGAATGCAAATCTGCACAGATGCAACGCAAAATGCAAATTGGTGATCACAGCAGCTTAGCTGTAGCCTTATTATTGTCAGGGGTACCGAGGTACAGCGAAAAGCTTTGTTTTGTATGTTTAGTTTAGATTAGAGATGCAGGGGTGGGCACGGTGGCGCAACGGTAGAGTTGCTGCCTCACAGCGCCAGAGACCCGGGTTCCATCCCGACTTCGGGCGCTGTCTGTACAGAGTTTGCACGTTCTCCCCGTGACCTGTGTGGGGTTTTCTCCGAGATCTTCGGTTTCCTCCCACACTCCAAAGACGTGCGGGTTTGTAGGTTAATTGGCTTCGGTAAACATTGTAAGTTGTCCCTGGTGTGTGTAGGATAGTGTAGGTGTGTGGGGATCGCTGGTCGGAGGGGACTCGGGGGGCCGAAGGGCCTGTTTCCGCGCTGTATCTCTAAAACTAAACTAAACTCAGGGGGAAGGAAGTGTGCAAATGTCTCCCCCCCACTTCTCTGGAAACAAAGGTTTTGCGTTTTCAGCCACAGAATGTTTTGATTTACGTCGAATACAACCTGAAGTTCTCGGCTCATAAATCAGCACTCCAGTGGGCAAAGGTTAAGGAAACCAGAGGCACAGATTGTGCGGGAGGGTGGACAGGGTCAAAGGCACAGAAAGGGGTTTAAAATGGATGTGGGTAATTCACATTAAACATGCCCCAGGGGGCAGAGAAGGACTGTTACAAATCACTGAAACGGGATCACGTGAGCAAGAATAGCTACTTAGTTCACTTCAGTTTAGAGATACAGCGTGGAAACAGGCCCTTCGGCCCACCGGGTCCGCGCCGGCCAGCGATCCCCGCACATTAACACTATCCCACACACACACGAGGGACAATTTACAATCTTTACCGAAGACTGAACTACAATCTACATTCAAGAGAGAGCTAGATAGAGCTCTTAAGGATAGCGGAGTCAGGGGGTATGGGGAGAAGGCAGCAACGGGGTACTGATTGAGAATGATCAGCCGTGATCACATTGAATGGTGGTGCTGGCTCCAAACCGAAGATCTCGGAGAAAACCCACGCAGGTCTCGGGGAGAACATACATACTCCGTACAGACGGCGCCCGTAGTCGGGATCGAACCTGAGTCTCAGGCGCTGCATTCGCTGTAAGGCAGCAACTCTACCGCCGCGCCACCACTAATGTGCGGGGATCACTGGTCGGCGCGGACCCGGTGGGCCGAAGGGCTTGTTTCCGCTCTCACTGTATCTCTAAACTGTGCTCTTGCAAGCTGCGATCAGGTGAGGGTGGTAATCGTGTCGGTATTGTCGAGCCGAATACCAAGGATGCAGGAGAGGCGAAGTTCAAATATTAACGCGCGGCCGCCCCTAGCTAATCATGGATGGTGACCTGTGGAAAATCTCCTGCCAAAAGTGTTTGTTGCCTAAACAAATCAATTAGCCCCATAATGAGATATAAATCAGCAGGTGTTTCTGGTCAGTTGGATCAGCTTATCCGCTGGAGCAAGCAAATTGAAATGTTCGGGATCCTGCGCTGTGTTTGTTCAGCATTTTCTGAAACAATACAGATGGTACAAAGCACACACGATGCTAGATAAGTGACAGCTTTGCACCAGTGAATCTAAAGTGGGAATGGAATATTCAGGAAAAATAATATTGTTGTCAAAGTTTGCAGCGGCATCTGCATTTTTCAAAGCGGTCGACGTTGGGCTGTGTTTGTGTGGGAGTGTGTCGTGTATTATGTGCTACAATGGACCGGCTTCCTAACAAAGGAATCACAAAATGCTGGAGTGGCTCAGCGGGTCAGGCAGCATCTCTGCCCCCAAAGGGTCTCGACCCGAAACGTCACCCGTTCCTTCTCTCCAGAGATGCTGCCTGACCCGCTGAGTTAATCCAGCATTTTGTGATGCCTGCCTCATATCTTAAGGGGGTGCTTCTGTTGAGTTCAGAGCTAGATTTGTACCGGCATCTGCAGTTATTTCTCCCCACAGCTTCCTAACAAAGGAATCTCCTGCAAGCCTATTTTTTTTTTTGATGTTCCCGAATTTTGCTTTAGATTTATTTCCACCCACCTTCGCGAAAAGGAGTGAAAGTGAATGAATGAGCCCAATTAGCAACTCTGCTCCAAAAAACATACGCTGAGAGACTTCGAGAGATCACGGGGGTCGGTCGGCCTGTATCCTTTCAGACAATTCAAGCAATCATTGAAATAAAACGCCGACATTCATCACGCTCAGATATTCAGATGTAAGAATGCATCCGGCACACGGACTGGCCGAGAAACATAAGATAACATAATAATAAGTCTTCACGGGAGAGTTCGATCTAGCTCTTAGAGCTAAGGAAATCAAGGGATATGAGGGGGAAAAGCAGGGTACTGATTCTGGATGATCAGTAGTGTTGCCAACTGTCCCGTGTTAGCCGGAACATCCCGTATATTGGGCTAAATTGGTTTGGTCCGTATGGGACCACCCTTGTCCCATATTAGGCCCAGACACTGTAGGCCCGGACACTTTAGGCCCGGGGGCCGCTGTAGGCCCGGACAGTGTAGGCCCATGGGCCCGGGCGCCACCTAACTGAGGTTACGTAGCAACCCGTCTCCCAGCCCGGGCGGCCACCATTGGTGGAGCGGGAGCACGTGGCCACTGGCTGGGTGAGGTCACGTGGGGCGCGGGACGGTGACGTCACCTTTTGTCCCTTATTTGCCAGTGAGAAAGTTGGCAACCCTAATGGTCAGCTATGATCATATTGAACAGCAGTGCTGGCTCGAAGGGCCGAATGGCCTACTCCTGCATCTATTTTCTACGTTTCTATCACAGCCTGGCTCCTGCAACTCAAATGCCGAGGAATGAAGGAGATGACACAAAATGGTGGACACTGCCCGGTCCCTCACGGGTAATGACATCTCCACCATCGAAGGGATCTACAGGGGGCGCTGCCTCAAAAAGGCAGCCGGCATCATAAACTTATAAGTAATAGGAGCAGAATTAACCCGACACCCGTACTGATCAAGAATCTATCTATCTATGCCATAAAAATATCCACTGACTTGGCCTCCACAGCCTTCTGTGGAAATGAATTCCATAGATTCACCACCATCTGACTAAAGAAATTCCTCCTCATCTCCTTCCTAATGAGCGTCCTTTAATTCTGAGGCTGTGCCCTCTGGTCCTAGACTCTCCCACAAGTGGAAACAGACTCTCTACATCCACTCTATCCAGGCTGCTCACTATTCTGTATTCACTATTCACGTTTCAATGAGGGTCCCCCTCTCATTCTTCTAAATGAGCATCGTCAGAAACCCACACCACCCTGATTGGATATCAAACCATGTACAAGGCTTTTCACGGTACCTCGTTACACGTAATTAACAACAATCAACCTAAGCCTAGTTTTTAATGACATCAGGAACTGCAGATGCTGGAATCTTGAGCTAAATACAAAATGCTGGAGAAACTCGGCGGGTCAGGCAGTGTCTGGGGTGGTAGACACCGAATGCTGGAGTATTCAGTGGGTCAGGCAGCATCTCGGGAGAGAAGGATTGGGTGACGTTTTGGGTCGAGACCCTTCTCCAGTCTGAAGAAGGGTCCCGACCCGAAACATCACCTATCACCTGGTCCATGTTTCTCCCAAGATGTTGCCTGACCCACTGAGTTACTTCAGCATTTTGCGTCTACCTTCGATTTAAACCAGCATCTGCCGGGTTTTTTTCACACTAGTGGTCAGGATTCTTCTAGAATTAATTCAGATTAATTTTTAATTGATACGCACATTGACACTTTTTTGTTAATCATAAAAAGCACAGACAATAATCAACACGTTGTTGCTGCAGTATATTCCCCAATTTAAAATGTATTCCAACGCACACCACCCCATTACCTCAGACCATCACTCCACCCACATATCACATTGCATACATTAGGGGTGGCGCAGCGGTAGAGTTGCTACCTCACAGCGCCTGAGTTTCTGCCTCACAGTGCCAGAGACCCGGGTTCAATCCTGACCACGGGCGCCGTCTGTACGGAGTTTGTACGTTCTCCCCGTGACCTGCGTGGGTTTTCTCCGGGTGCTCCGGTTTCCTCCCACACTACAGGACGTTCAGGTTTGTAGGTTAATTGGCTTCAGTAAAAATTGGAAATTGGCCCTAGTGTGTGCAGGATAGGGTTAGTGTGCGGGGTGATCGCTGGTCGGCACGGACCTGGTGGGCCGAAGGGCCTGTTTCCGCGCTGTATCTCTAAACGAAACTGAACTAAACATTCAAACAATGATCAAATTTAACACTAATAATCCATGCAGAATCTTCCAGCCACCATCTTCTTCAGATAACTACATCAGGTATCAGATTCAAACCTCCCTCCCATTGACTCCATCTACACCTCACGTTGCCTCGGCAAGGCCAGTAGCATAATCAAGGACCAGTCTCACCCCGGCCACTCCCTCTTCTCCCCTCTCCCATCAGGCAAGAGGTACAGAAGTGTGAAAACGCACACCTCCAGATCCAGGGACAGTTTCTTCCCGGCTGTTATCAGGCAACTGAACCATCCTACCACAACCAGAGAGCAGTGCTGAACTACTATCTACCTCATTGGTGACCCTCGGACTATCCTTGATCAGAATTTACTGGCTTTACCTTGCACTAAACGTTATTCCTTTATCATGTATCTGTACACTGTGAACGGCTCGATTGTAATCACGTTGACTGGTGACTTTCCGCTGACTGGTTAGCATGCAACAAAAGCTTTTCACTTGTACCTCAGTACATGTGGCAATAAACTAAAGCCAAACGAAACAGATTGGTCTCAAGAGTTTAAAGATGCATGCCTGGCCATTTGTTCAGCGTGAATCAATATGCCTTACTCCCAGAGGAGTTTAGTTACTGCACAGTTCACAATTCAACGCCATTTACTCCTCGAGATATTGAATGAGAAGGTTAGCGGAATTCAATTTAAAGTGATGTATTTTTGATTTTTATTCTGCAAAAGTCCAACCTGTCAAATCATGAAGTCAGCTAACTGGAGGATCAGAAAGAATATCAATTATTGTAAAAATGAATAAAAGCCGGAGCATTAAGAATTGCTTTGTCCCCCCCTCTGCACACGAGGAGCCTAAGGCGACCACTGACTTTTTTTTCCCACATCTCCTCAGACTGGAGAAGTGTCCCAACCTGAAACGTCACCTATCCATGTTCTCCACAGATGCTGCCTGACCCGCTGAGTTACTCCAGCACTCTGTGAAACATCGCCTATCCATGTTCTCCACAGATGCTGCCTGACCCGCTGAGTTACTCCAGCACTCTGTGAAACGTCACCTATCCATGTTCTCCACAGATGCTGCCTGACCCGCTGAGTTACTCCAGCACTCTGTGAAACATCGCCTATCCATGTTCTCCACAGATGCTGCCTGACCCGCTGAGTTACTCCAGCACTCTGTGAAACATCGCCTATCCATGTTCTCCACAGATGCTGCCTGACCTGCTGAGTTACTCCAGCACTCTGTGAAACATCACCTATCCATCCTCTCCAGAGATGCTGCCTGACCCACTGAGTTACTCCAGCACTCTGTGAAACGTCACCTATGCATGTTCTCCACAGATGCTGCCTGACCCGCTAACTTACTCCAGCACTCTGTGAAACGTCACCTATCCATGTTCTCCACATATGCTGCCTGACCCGCTGAGTTACTCCAGCACTCTGTGTCTTTTTATACTTTCTCCCCGTGACCTGAGTGGGTTTTCTCCGGGTGCTCCGGTTTCCACCAACACTCCAAAATCGTACAGGTTTGTAGGTTAATTGGCTTCGGTAAAAATTGTAAATTGTCCCTAGTGTGTGTAGGATAGTGTTAGTGTGCGGGGATCGCTGGTCGGCGCGGACCCGGTGGGCCGAAGGGCCTGTTCACATGCTGTATCGTGTAATTGTAGGCTTGGTTCTCCATTAGATTACTACGTCGGAAAGTGGCACATCAGACACACCTAACACTCGTGTGAAATCTTTTGATATTTTCTCTTTGCCTCTTACTCTTTATCTCACTTTTGGAAGATCAAGATTTTCTATTGCTCTCTTTTGTGTTTACCTTCTTCTATTGATACAAGTTCATTTAATCCATCCAGGGTTTTGTAAACAGCTTGCCACAGCTCTCCAAACCTCCTCCTGCAATGTCTTTTCTCTGAATCGTAGAAACATAGAAAATAGGTGCAGGAGGAGGCCATTCGGCCCTTCCAGCCAGCACCGCCATTCAATATGATCATGGCTGATCATCCAAAATCAGTGCCCCGTTCCTGCTTTTCCCCCATATCCCTTGATTCCTTTACCTCCAAGAGCTAAATCTAACTCTCTCTTGAATCAGCTCTACTTAATTTTCAAATGTATCTGTGACTTTATCTTACTAGGCACGGCACACATTATAAAGTGTACAGCTACCTATTCAAGAGGCAGACCAGAGTGCATTTATTTTACAATAAATTAGAGTTATAACTTAGATGTGGAGAAGATGTTTCCACTAGTGGGAGAGTCTAGGACCAGAGGTCATAGTCTCAGAATTAAAGGACGTTCCTGTAGAAAGGAGAAGAGGAGGAATTTCTTTAGTCAGAGGGTGGTGAATCTGTGGGATTCTTTGCCACAGTCGGCTGTGGAAGCCAAGTCAGTGGATATTTTTAAGGCGGAAATAAATAGATTCTTGATTAGTTTGGGTGTCAGGGGTTACGGGGAGAAGGCAGGAGAATGGGGTTAGGAGGGAGAGATAGATCAGCCACGATTGAATGGCGGAGTAGACTCGATGGGCCGAATGGCCTAATTCCGCTCCTCTCAAATGAATTTATAGACCCTACTTTGTTGGTTGACGTAGGTCAAACTATGCAGACAATTTTAACGCAACTAAGCTGATATCACCATATTAAGATCAGTGAAAGATGAAGAGTTTCATTTAGCTCACCAATTAGCTTTGAATTGCGCAAAATATTTTTGTGAGAATCGTGAGGTACTGATAAGGATCATCACTGAGTCAATGATTCAACACTGAAGCATTTGGTTAAATTAGCAAATGCACCAAATGTCGTTCAGAGTCAGACACAAACAGCATCAATTTGTCGTGGTCAGTCCTCACCATGGGGTGCGTTTTATTACAGTTTATATTGTGCTCTGCATTACACGCTCGCCACAGGAAGGTGAAGACTGTTTCGATGCAATATCCTTCTACTTGAGTTCAGTTCAGTTCAGTCTAGTTTATTGTCAAGTGTACCGAGGTACAGTGAAAGGCTTTTGTTGCGTGCTAACCAGTCAGTGGAAAGTCTATGCACAATTACAATCGAGCCGTCCACAGTGTACAGATACATAATAGGGGAATAATAGACAATAGACAATAGGTGCAGGAGGAGGCCATTCAGCCCCTTCGAGCCATCACCGCCATTCAATGTGATTATGGCTGAACATTCTCAATTAGTACCCCGTTCCTGCCTTCTCCCCATACCCCCTGACTCCACTATCCTTAAGAGCTCTATCTAGCTCTCTCTTGAATGCATTCAGAGAATTGGCCTCCACTGCCTTCTGAGGCAGAGAATAACGTTTAGTGGGAAAGATAGAACAGCCATGATTGAGCAGTGGAGTAGACTTGATGGGCCGAATGGCTTAAACCTGGTTCCCAAACCTGTGAACTTAAACATGATTACAATTAAGCCATCTACAGTGTACAGAGAGAGGATTTAGTGCAAGATAAAGTCTGACTACAGATAGTTCAAAGTTCTCCAATGAGATAGATGGGAGGTAAACGCAAAATGCTGGAGTAACTCAGCGGGACAGGCAGCATCTCTGGAGAGAAGGAATGGGTGACGTTTTGGGCCGAGACTAGGGTTGCCAACTGTCCCGTATTACCCGTGTTTTGGGCTAAATTGGCTTGTCGCGTACGGGACCGCCCTTGTCCCGTATTAGGCCAGGGGGGCGCTGTAGGCCGGGACGCTGTAATCCTGGACCGTGTAGGCCAGGACAGTGTAGGTCTGGACAGTGTAGGCCCGGACACTGCAGGTCCGGACGCTGTAGTCTCGGACAGTGTAGGCCCGGACGCTGTATTCCCGGGCAGTGTAGGCCTGGAGGCCCGGGCGCCGCCTAACTGAGGTTACGTAGCAACCCGCCTCCCGGTCCGGGCGGCCGCCATTGGTGGAGCACGTGGCCGCGGGCTGGGAGAGGTCACGTGGTGCGCGGCGGGGCGGTGACGTCACCTTGTGTCCCGTATTTGGGAGTGAGATAGTTGGCAACCCTAGCCGAGACCCGTCTCGAGATCAGTGGCAGTGGTTCCACAGAGCAAGCTCGGAATGTCCTGCAGCAAGTGGGTTGAGATTTCCATCTTACTGCCCACAGATGGAGCAAAGCCCATGTGTGCTGTTCAGTGCAAATGGGTTGTGACAAGGTTCAGTTCGTGCACTGGAAGTCATTTGTCTTCATCAGAGGTGATGAAATGAGCCTTGACTCTGGATTATACTTCCCATGTGTCTGCACAGGCGTCTGGAAGTGGGAAATACAAGGGGAAATATCATGAGACTTGTGTGAAAGACATTCAACGGCTTGTGTAAAAGATATCCAACAGCTCTGCATTCTAATTGAGAAAGGGCATGACAAATATTCTCTTCAAAACGGTCGCTGGTGGAATTAAAGCAGATCTCCACTGGTTTCCTCCAGACTTGGGTGAAATTTTACACCTTGTATCCAAGTGGTTATAAGTTGAAGCCCTTTAGCGATGTCTCATTATTTATAATATGGATAAATTGCTTCAATTCCAGTGTCTGGTGCCCACTTAGTGTGTGTTGCTGGGGTCATATTGACCAGGTAGACTAGATGTTTTGTCTGAAGAAGGGTCTCGACCCAAAATGTCACACATTCCTTCTCTCCAGAGATGCTGCCTGACCCGCTCAGTTACTCCAGCACTCTGTGAAACATCACCTATCCACGTTCTCCAGAGATGCTGCCTGACCCGCTGAGTTACTCCAGCACTCTGTAAAACGTCACCTATCCATGTTCTCCACAGATGCTGCCTGACCCGCTGAGTTACTCCAGCACTCTGTGAAACGTCACCTATCCACGTTCTCCAGAGACGCTGCCTGACCCGCTGAGTTACTCCAGCATTTTGTGTCTATCTCCAGATTTTCTGTAAACCCCGGTAGAATCTTGCATGTATTAAGAGTAGATTAGCATGGTCACTTGAGGGAATAATGAGATCTACAGCAAACTAGTGTCAATTCAAGCAACAGAAGGGAATTGGGAAGTGTTTCTTAATTAATTCTTGCAACACCAGTAAAAATAATTACCCAGATTACTGACACACAACAACATTCGAGGATTGTAATGAAACAACTGGACCATGTAATTAGATGCATCGTCAGTGACAGGCTTACCAAGCCCATTATCTGATTTTTTCAATCATTTTTTTTAGTTTGGAGATACAGCAGGGAAACAGGCCCTTCGGCCCACCGAGTCCATGCCGACCAGCGATCTCCCGTTCACACTAGTTCCGTGTTATCCCACTTTCTCATCCACTCCTGCACACTAGGGTCCAATTTACACAGGGGCCGATTAACCCACAAACCCGCACGCCTTTGGGATTGTGGTAGGAAACCGGAGCGCCTGGAGGAAACCCACGCGGTCACGGGGAGAACGTGCAAACTCCACACACGCAGACAGCACCGGTAGTCAGGATGGAACCCGGGCCTTTAGCGCTGTGAGGCAGCAACTCTAACGCTGCGTCACACTGAAAAGATATTAAAAACTGAATGGGCAAAATTGAATAAGATATAGACCAGGAATAATGATTTTAAAAATATCTTTGCGGCACGGCGGTGCAGCGGGTAGAGCCGCTGCCTCACAGCGTCAGAGACCCGGGTTCAATCCTGACCTCGGCTGCTGTCTGTGTGTGTGGAGTTTGCACGTTCTCCCCGTGACCTGCGTGGGTTTCCTCCGGGCGCTCCGGTTTCCTCCCACATCCCAAAGACGTGCGGGTTTGTGGGCTAATCGGCCCCTCTGTAGAATTGCCCCCTAGTTTGTAGGGAGCGGATGAGAATGGGGATAACACAGAACTAGTGTGATCGCTGGTCGGCGTGGACTCGGCGAGCCGATGGACCAGCTTCCATGCTCTGTCCTGCAACCAATCGACCAATCAACGTGAACACTGTTATTGTAGCAGAGTGACTGGGCAAAGATGTCAATGCCGCCTGGCTGAGGAATAGCTGACAAGGTTAAACAGCAGCTGTGGGATGAACAGTCATCGTTTTATGGACGTATGCATGATCGAACTATGCATCAGACAGGTTGTGTGGGAAAGAACTGCAGGTGCTGGTTTAAAATCGAAGGTAGACACAAAATGCTGGAGTAACTCAGCGGGACAGGCAGCATCTCTGGAGAGAAGGAATGGGTGACGTTTCGGGTCGAGACCCTTCTTCAGACTTTCAGTCAGAAAGGTTAATGGCTTACCGACTGCCCTGTTGTGTTACCAGTACTTTACTTTGTTTAAACTCAAAGCGTTAGATCTAGGTATTCACGGGGTACTGAGTATTCACAGAGTACTAAGTATTCACAGAGTACTAAGTATTCACTGAGTACTAAGCATTCACTGAGTACTAACTATTCATGGGGTACTAAGTATTTACAGAGTACTAAGTATTTACTGAGTACTAAATATTCACTGAGTACTAACTATTCACGGAGTACTGTATTCACAGAGTACTAAGTATTTACTGAATACTAAATATTCACTGAGTACTAACTATTCACGGAGTACTAAGTATTCACAGAGTACTAAGTATTCACAGAGTACTAAGTATTCACTGAGTACTAAGTATTAACTATTCACGCAGTACTGTATTCATAGAGTATTAAGTATTCACTGAGTACTAACTATTCACGGAGTAGTAAGTATTCACAGAGTAGTAATTTTTCATGGAGTGCCCCCATTTCTCCTCTAAATGGTGAGATGGGAAAGGGGGAGAGGGACGGGGTGAATCTGTGGAATTCTTTCCCACAGACGGCTGTGGAGGCCACAAGTCAGTGGATATTTTTAAGGCAGAGATAGATAGAATCTTGATTAGTGCGGGTGTCAGAGGTTATGGGGAGAAGGCAGGAGAATGGGGTTAGGAGGGAGAGATAGATCAGCCATGATTGAATGGCGGAGTAGACTTGATAGACAATAGACAATAGGTGCAGGATTAGGCCATTCGGCCCCCTCGAGCCAGCATCGCCATTCAATGTGATCATGGCTGATCATTCTCAATCAGTACCCCGTTCCTGCCTTCTCCCCATACCCCCTGACTCCGCTATCTTTAAGAGCTCTATCTAGCTCTCTCTTGATTGCATTCAGAGAATTGGCCTCCACTGCCTTCTGAGGCAGAGAATTCCACAGATTCACAACTCTCTGACTGAAAACGTTTTTCCTCGTCTCCGTTCTAAATGGCCGACCCCTTATTCTTAAACTGTGGCCCATCGATGGGTCAAATGGCCTCATTCTGCTCCCATCACTTATGAAATTGAACCGCGTCATGCCTGGATTTTATTGGGAAAGCATTTTGTCAGGATGGTTTGGGAACAGCTCCATCCAAGACCTCAAGAAATTGTGGAGAATTGTGGACGCAGCCCAGACCATCACACAAACCAACCTCCCTTCCGTTGACTCCATCTACACCTCACGCTGCCTCGGCAAGGCTAGCAGCACAATCAAGGACCAGTCGCACCCCGGCCACTCCCTCTTCTCCCCTCTCCCATCAGGCAAGAGGTACAGAAGTGTGGAAACGCACACCTCCAGATTCAGGGGCAGTTTCTTCCCAGCTGTTATCAGGCAACTGAACCGTCCTACCACAACCTCGGCTCAGTTGTAATCGTGCGTTGTCTTTCCGCTGACTGGATGGCACGCAACAAAAGCTTTTCACTGTACCTCGGTACACGTGACAATAAACCAAAGAAAAGCAAACCAAACTAAACTAAACCAGGTTGTCCCAAGACATTGGAAGTACACATGCCAGTGTCTCAGTTTGGACTTCTGCCCAGATTCTGTCTCCTTCCTTCCAGCCAGCTATGGTTCCAAATCAATTTCCCTCCTGGGATAAATAAAGTGCTATCATATCGTATTGTGTCGTAAACTTGCTTTAGATCCACAGGGGTAAATCCTCATCTGCAGCGCGCCCAGCTCACAGTCATCTCCTGCTGTTATAGTTTGGGAAGATAGGCACAGAGTGCTGGAGTAACTCAGCGGGTCAGGCAGCACCTCTGGAGAACATGGATAGGTGACGTTTCACAGAGTGCTGGAGTAACTCAGCGGGTCAGGCAGCATCTGTGGAGAACATGGATAGGTGACGTTTCACAGAGTGCTGGAGTAACTCAGCGGGTCAGGCAGCATCTGTGGAGAACATGGATAGGTGACGTTTCACAGAGTGCTGGAGTAACTCAGCAGGTCAGGCAGCATCTCTGGAGAACATGGATAGGTGACGTTTCACAGAGTGCTGGAGTAACTCAGCTGGTCAGGCAGCATCACTGGATAGAAGGAATGGGTGACGTTTCGGGTCGAGACCCTTCTTCAGACTAGTTTAATAGTTCCCGCATCCATTTATCCATCCTCATGTTTCAAACTCTTTAGCTCTGGCAGCAACTCTACCCCCTGTGCCACCGTGGCTGTTGACAATATTATAGAACATAGAATGGCTTAGCACTCAGGGTAGCACGGTGGCACAGGGGGTAGAGTTGCTGCCTCACAGCGTCAGGGACCCGGGGTTTGATCCCGACTATGGGTGCTGTCTGTACGGAGTTTGTGGGTTCTCCCCGTGACCTGCGTGGGCTTTCTCCGGGCGCTCCGGATTCCACCCACACCCCAAATACGTACAGGTTTGTAGGTTAATTGGCTTCTGTAAATTGTCCCTAGTGTGTGCATGATAGAACTAGTGTGAAGGCGTGATCGCTGGTCGGCGTGGACTCGGTGGGCCGAAGGGCCTGTTGCCATGCTGTACCTTGAAGCTAAACTAAACTAAACTTTTCTTAACTCAGCTTGAATGAAACGGAACACGATGCTGCTGAGCTCACGTTTCGAGCACCAGGGCTCGGATCCAATGTACTGTTAACGTACATGTTTGGAAAACTTGGTAGTCCGACTATTTTGCCGATTTGCTTTTCAACCTGATTCTGAAAACACACTGCGGCCTTTATATCTGAAGGACTGTGCACAATACTTCCATTTTGTTTTGTTTCGGGGGCAGGGAGTCGGTTACGTTTGCACACTTTTAAGTGTCACCTCCAACTGCGGACTTGTAAAAATAACCGAAAGCAGGGGCCGATTTTGAATCCAGTTGAAGTATTGGCTTTTCACACTTCAGCAAGTTTCCATGGTATTTTGAAATATTTCAAACGAGAGCGTAGATGTGTTCAGTCGCTCGTGAGGCGAGGGTGGGTGGGCGGGTGGGCGGGGAGCGGGGAGTGGGCCGTGTTGTGTGTGTGGCCTCCACACCATCGCTGGGCTTTTCTCTTGTACCGATCGGAACACAATAAGGCGCGAGCTTCTGTGAACGCCAAAGAGAACTGTCGGCCTGGGAGAATAATTGTGCGTTGACTCCTGAGAATGGACACAGGCGTGCGGTGGCCCGGAACGAAACAATGTGAGGAGAGGTTAACAATGATGGAACCGCCCGCCCTCTGTAGAGACCCCGATAGTTAATTGCACGCAGGGCAGAATGTATTCCAGCAGTGCCCACCCTTCCTTGCTCCAGTTGCTGCCTGCAATGCTCAGCCAGTTGGACAGGACGGTCGGCAAATGGTGGATAACTATCCACGCCGGTCACGGGGAGAACGTACAAACACCATACAGACAGCACCCGTAGTCAGGATGGAACCCGGGTCTCCGGCGCTGTGAGGCAGCAGCTCTACCGCTGCGCCACCCTTAAAGAGTGAGTCTTTCACATAGCGGCAAACGAGAGATCACCACATCCTGAGTTTTCCAACACAGCTACTGGTTTATCATATATCATATCTATACAGCCGGAAACAGGCCTTTTCGGCCCTCCAAGTCCGTGCCGCCCAGCGATCCCCGTACATTAACACTATCCTACACCCACTAGGGAATTTTTTTACATTTACCCAGCCAATTAACCTACATACCTGTACGTCTTTGGAGTGTGGGAGGAAACCGAAGATCTCGGAGAAAACCCACGCAGGTCACGGGGAGAACGTACAAACTCCTTACAGTGCAGCACCCGTAGTCAGGATCGAACCTGAGTCTCCGGCGCTGCATTCGCTGTAAAGCAGCAACTCTACCACTCAGTTTATTATCGTCACTTGTACCGAGGTACCGTGAAAAGCTTTCTTGTTTGCGTGCTGTCCAATCAACGAAAATACTCCAGGGTATTATGTAAAGACAGACACAGAATCCTGGAGTAACTCAGCAGGTCAGGCAGCATCTCCGGAGAGAAGGAATGGGAAAAGGAAAAAGGAACACTTCTAGTGTGTAAACTAACCAACTTCCTGCCAGCGAACCAAAACAAAATGAAAGCATTATGCGCAGTCTATCAGATATAAAGGCCACAGTGTATGTTCAGAATCATGTTTAAAGGTAAATCAGCAAAATGGTGGCACTACCAAGTTTTCCAAACATGCAAGTTAACAGCGCATTGTATCTGAGTCCTGGTGTTTGAAATGTGAGCTTAACATTTTAACAGACTATATATGACTACAATCAAGCCATCCACAGTGTACAGATAACGGATAAAGTGTTCACTTAGTGTAAGTCCAATTGAAGAGAGTTCAAAAGTTTTGGGAGGCATGGTGGCGCAGTGGTAGAGTTGATGCGTCACAGCGCCAGAGACCCGGGTTCCATCCCGACCACGGGCGCTGTCTGTACGGAGTTTGTACGTTCTCCCCGTGACATGCGTGGGTTTTCTCCCACACTCCAAAAACTTGTAGGTTTGTAGGTTAATAATTAGCTTCAGTAAGAATTGTAAATTGTCCCCAGTGTGTGTAGGATAGTGCTAGTGTACGGGGTGCCAACTATCTCACTCCCAAATAAGGGACAAGGTGACGTCACCGCCCCGCGCCCCACGCGACCTCACCCAGCCGGCGGCCACGCACACCCGCTCCAATAATGGTGGCCGCCCGGGCCGGGAGGCGGGTTGCTACGCAACCTCCGTCAGGTGGCGCCTGGTGCCTAATACTGGACAAGGGCGGACCCGTACGGGGGAAAACATTTAACCCAAAATACGGGATGTCCCGGCTAATAAGGGACAGTTGGCAACCCTAGTGCTAGTGTACGGGGCGATCGCTGGTCAGCGTGTACTTGGTGGCCCTAGGGCGGTCACGGTGGCGCAGCGGTAGAGTTGCTGCCTTACAGCGAATGCAGCGCCGGAGACTCAGGTTCGATCATGACTACGGGCGCCGTCTGTACGGAGTTTGTACGTTCTCCCCGTGACCTGCGTGGGTTTTCTCCGAGATCTTCGGTTTCCTCCCACACTCCAAAGACGTGCAGGTATGTAGGTTAATTGACTGGGTAAAATGTTTTTAAAAAATTGTCCCTAGTGTGTGTAGGATAGTGTTAGTGTGCGGGGATCGCTGGGCGGCGCGGACTCGGTGGGCCGAAGGGCCTGTTTCCGCGCTGTATCTCTAAATCTAAATCTAAATCTAAATGCCTGTATTTCTAAAGTCTAGTCTAAAAGTCTCCAATGAGGTTGATGGGTGGCCAGGGTTGCACTCTAGCTGGGGAGAGGACAGTTTAATTCAGTTTCGGAGATATATATTGACATTTCCTATACAAGGATACGCATTTTTCTGAATTAATATTTGCCCCGTAATGTATGAAGTCATCGTGTTGGGAGGTAGTTTTGTTGAACTGCAGTCCATGTGAATCTGAAAACAAGTCGGTTTTGTCTGCGCACACAAAAAGTTAAATTATCCGGCACTAATTCTTGCAAACTAGTTTCTCCCTTGGTTTAAAATGTTAATGTCGTCGGCACCATAAATTTAAAAATGATACGGTCATCTTTCAGGACTGGGTGGTCCGGAACAGAGGAACGCAAGACTTCTCTCCGAAACACAGAACAGTACCCAGCTCCTGTATAGGGTTGCCAACTTTCTCACTCCCAAATAAGGGACAATGGGTGACGTCACCGCCCCGCGCCCCACGTGACCTCGCCCAGCCAGCGGCCACGTGCTCCCGCTCCTCCCATGGTGGCCGCCCGGGCCGGGAGGCGGGTTGCTACACAATCTCCGTTAGGCGAACACACTCGGCCCCACTCCCTGAACACACTCCGTTAGCCTACAGTGTCCAGGCCTACAGCAGCCACTGGGCCTACAGTGTCCGGGCCTACAGTGGCACCCGGGCCTACAGTGTCTGGGCCCTACGGTGTCCGGGCCTACAGTGTCCGGGCCTACAGTGTCCGGGCCTACAGTGGCCCCCGGGCCTACAGTGTCCGGGCCTACAGTGGCCCCCGGGCCTACAGTGTCCGGGCCTACAGCACCCTCCGGGCCCAATACGGGACAAGGGCGGTCCTGTAGGGGACAAACAAATTTAGCCCAATATACGGGATGTCCCGGCTAATACGGGACAGTTGGCAACCCAATCTCCCATATCGACCACTGTCTCTGATTATCATCAAGATCTAAAATGAAAGAAATCTGGTCAACCTTCAGCATGATCACAATCTGTTCTCTGTCACTCTCACAAAAGCCTCAAGATAACTTGGCAATAAAACTCGAAAAATCCAAACTGGTGCAAAAAGGAAATGATTGTTTGAAAGTATCGTCAACATACTTTGCCCGCACGCACAAAATGTTTGCTACCGATGTATTTATTATGTGTAACACGTAACATAGGAATGCAGATGCTAAGATTAACTGCATGGAGTGTAGAAAATAAATTCTGGTTAATTTTTCAAACCTTCATCAACATAATAGATCTTGAACTCGAAAGATTTGGGAAACTTTTACTAATGCATTGATTTCCAGTAACGTTAAAATGTCATATTAATTCAATTGAATTGAATTGAAAGATACAGCATGGATATAGGTCCTTCGTCCCACCATGCCCACACCAACCTTCGACCATTCACAAGTTATAGGAGTAGAATTGGGCCATTCGGCCCATCGAGTCCACTCCGCCATTCAATCATGGCTGATCTCTGCCTCCTAATCCCATTTTCGTGCCTTCTCCCCAGTATCCTTGACAACCATTCTAATCAAGAAATTGTCTATCTCTGCCTTAAAAATATCCACTGACTTGGCCTCCACAGCCCTCTGTGGCAAAGAATTCGACAGATTAACCACCCTCCGTCCGACTAAAGAAGTTCCTCCTCACCTCCTTTCTAAAAGAGCGTCCTTTAATTCTGAGGCTGTGACCTCTGGTCCTAGACTCTCCCACCAGTGGAAACATTCACGCTATCTGTGCATCGTTCGCACTAGTTCTGTGTTATCCCACTTTCTCATCCACTCCCTACACACTAGGGGTCAATTTTACAGAGGGTCCATTAACCTACAAACCCGCACATCTTTGGGATGTGGGAGTAGGGTTGCCAACTGTCCGTATTAGCCGGGACAACCTGTATTTTGGGCTAAATTTGTTTGTCCCGTACGGGACCACCCTTGTCTCATATTAGGCCCGGGGGGGTGCTGTAGGCCCGGACACTGTAGGCCCGGGGGGTGCTGTAGGCCCGGACACTGTTGGCCCGGGGGCCGCTGTAAGCCCGGACACTCTAGGCCCAGACACTGTAGGCTAATGGAGTGTGTTCGGGGAACGGGTTCGAGTGCGTTCGCCTGACGGAGGTTGCGTAGCAAGCCGCCTCCCGGCCCGAGCAGCTGCCATTGGTGGAGCGGGAGCACGTGGCCGCTGGCTGGGTGAGGTCACGTGGGGCGCGGGGCGGTGACGTCACATTTTGTCCCTTATTTGGTTGTGAGGAAGTTGGCAACCCTATGTGGGAGGAAACCGAAGCACCCGGATGAAACCCACGCGGTCACGGGGAGAACGTGCAAACCCCACACACACATAAATACACGGACAGACAGCACCTGAGGTCAGGATGGAACGCGGGTACCTGGCGCAGGGAGGCAGCTGAGATGCAGGTAAGTTAAACAGGCACGTTATCTCTATCTATGATTGACCAATAAACTGAATGGTATCTTTGCCTTTTCTGAAGGAGGTGCTATTTTCTGGGCCAGTTCCTGTCATAGTCACACACCATGAATGACATTCATTCATTCATCCACAAAGCTGGATTCAGTCCAAATCACTGAACAATGAACAATTCACAAACTCAGGGCTTCGTCCATGTCGCAATGAAACAAATCGATGAGATTTATTTCACTCGTTTCTTTGCCTCTAAATTTCTTTCGCACATGCCCACGTTTGCCCGAAACGTCACTTATTCTTTCTCTCCACAGATGCTGCCTGTCCCGCTGAGTTACTCCAGCACTTTGTGTCTATCTTCGGTGTAAACCGGCATCTGCAGTTCTTTCATACATATTTAGCCTGCAGTTACCGATGGTGCAAAGGGAATATTTCCTTAATGGGACAACAGTGATTTTATCTCCCCCCCCTCCAGGTTTACATTCACTCCTTATCTTCTCTCCGTATCTGACACCTTTTGTCTCCTTTTCACCTCCAGCCTTAGTCACTTACTCCACCCATCTGCCGCCCATCCCCCTCACCTGTATCCACCTATTGCTCGCCAGGCTTTGTCCCGCCCCCCCCCCCCCCCCCCTTTTCCTTTCCAGCTTTCTCACCCTGACCTAGGGGTTGCCAACTTTCTAACTCCCAAATAAGGGACAAGGTGACATCACCGCCCCGCGCCCCACGTGACCTCAACATCCGTTCAGCGAACACACTCCCCGAACACACTCCGTTAGCCTACAGTGGCCCACGGGCCTACACTGTCCGGGCCTACAGCGGCCCCCGGGCCTACACTGTCCAGGTTTACAGTGGCCCCCGGGCCTAATACGGGACAAGGGTGGTCCCGTACGGGACAAACAAAGTTAGCCCAATATATGGGATGTCCCGGCTAATATGGGACAGTTGGCAACCCTACCCTAACCCCACCAGTCTGAAGAAGGGTCCCAACCCGAAATGTCGTCTGGCCATTCCCTCCACAGATGCTGCCTGACCTGCTGAGTTTCGCCAGCACTTTGTCTTTGGCTTAGGATTGCAGCCTCTGCATTTCCTTGTGTCTCCGTTAGCCTTTTCCAACATGTTCACTCACCATTTTTGTCACATCAGGTGAGCTGGAATGTTGTTAAAATCCTACAGTATTTTATCATCACCTTTTTAGCTCATGTTGATACAAAATGACAATAAGACCATGTCAAGGGGGTAGAATGAGGCCGTTTGGCCCATCAAATCACTCCACCATTCAGTCATGGCTGATCTATCTCTCCCTCTCAACCACATTCTCCTGCCTTCTCCCCATAAACTTTGATGCCCTTCCTAATCAAGAACCGATCTCTGCTTTAAAATACCCACTGACTTGGCCTCCACTGCCTTCTGTGGCAATGAATTCCACAGATTCACCGCCCTCTGGCTAAAGAAATTCCTCCTCATCTCCTTTCTAAAGGTACACCCTTTAATTCTGAGGCTGTGCCCTCTGGTCCTAGACTCTCCCACTAGTGGAAACATCCTCTCCACATCCAGGCCTTTCACTATTCTGTACGTTTCAATGAGGTCCCCCCTCATCCTTCTAAACTCCAGCGAGTACAGGGCCAGTGCCGACACACGCTCAGTTTAGTTTAGTTTACTTTAGTTTAGTTTAGCTCAGCTTATTACTGTCACTTGTACCGTCCGAGGTACAGTGAAAAGCTTTTTTGTTGCATGCTACAAGCCATCCACAGTATATAGATGCAGGATAAAGGGAATAACATTTAGCTTAAGATAAAGACCAGTAAAGTCCGAATAAAGATAGTCCGAGGGTCTCCAATGAGTATGGTTGCCAACTTTCTCAATCCCAACTAAGGGACAAAAGGTGACGTTACCGCCCCGCGCCCCACGTGACCTCACCCATCCAGGGGCCACGTGCTCCCGCTCCAACAACGGCGGCCGCCCGGGCCGGGAGGCGGGTTGCTAAGCAACCTCCGTTAGGCGGTGCCCGGTCCTCCGGGCCTACACTGTCTGGACCTACACTGTCTGAACCTACAGCGTCCGGGCCTACAGTGTCCGGGCCTTCAGCGCTCTCCGGGCCTAATACGGCGAGATTGTCGTACGTTGAAAGACTGGAGCAACTGGGCTTGTACACTCTGGAATTTAGACGGATGAGAGGGGATCTTATTGAAAGATTATTAAGGGGTTGTACACGTTAGAGGCAGGAAACATGTTCCCGATGTTGGGGGAGCCCAGAACCAGGGGCCACAGTTTAAGAATAAGGGGTAGGGCATTTAGAACGGAGACGAGGAAAAACTTTTTCACTCAGAGAGTTGTGAATCTGTGGAATTCTCTGCCTCAGAAGGCAGTGGAGGCCAATTCTCTGGATGCTTTCAAGAGAGAGTTGGATAGAGCTCTTAATGATAGCGGAGTCAGGGGGTATGGGGAGAGGGCAGGAAGGGGTACTGATTGTGCATGATCAGCCATGATCGCGGTGCTGGCTTGAAGGGCCGAATGGCCTACTCCTGCACCTATCGTGTGTTGGTTAGGTGAAAGTTTGCATCCAGAATAAATAGACTGGTAAACAGAATAAACAGGACAAGTAAAGGTGCAGGCGTCTGGTGCATCTGTTGCAAACCAGTACAACAACCGTATAATTATCCCGTGGGGAAGTAAAATGACTGCACTGCTTGAGAATGCAGCCGAGAAATGAGTCGGAGAATGTGGAGAGATGCGCTCATCTGGTGAGGTTGGGTGATGGTGAGGAGGGTGTAACAAAGGGGCCACTGTGTGAGGTTCTCAAACGCTCAATTTACCAACCAGTCCCTAGCCTTGAAAAAGCCCCGGAGCAAAAACAACAAATTAAATTGTGCTGTGAAAAAAAAAACTGCAGATGCTGGTTTAAAATCGAAGGTAGACACAAAATGCTGGAGTAACTCAGCGGGTCAGGCAGCATCTCTGGAGAACATGGATAGGTGACGTTTCACAGAGTGCTGGAGTAACTCAGCGGGTCAGGCAGCATCTCTGGAGAACATGGATAGGTGACGTTTCACAGAGTGCTGGAGTAACTCAGCGGGTCAGGCAGCATCTCTGGCGGGAAGGAATGGGTGACGTTTTGTGTCGAGACCCTTCTTCAGTTTGGTTAGGGATAAGGGAAAACGAGAGATATAGATGGTGATGAAGGATGCTTTGTGTCGAGCAGCACCAGTTAAATTTCCATTGCCTGCTGCATGTATTATTGCCTTTTGTCGGCAACTTTTGTGGAGGCCATTTGTACGTTTTATTCCACGAAGAAGAGAGGCCAGCTGTGTCTACTGTAAGCCAGACATTTTACAAGAGTTTGGTCATTTTATTTTACTATCATTATTCACTGCTCTTATCTTCTGTCACTTCCATAAAAATTTTTATAGTCCTCCAGTGCAACAAGAGAATAGGACCATTGTTGTTATCACATTTACCTCGGGAGTTGTTCGACGTTATCGACAAAGGACAAGGTCACTAGACACTTTGATCTTCAGCTTCCCAGTGAACCCGAGATGGCATCAGTTTAGTTTAGAGATACAGCGTGGAAACAGGCCCTTCAGCCCGCCGAGTCCGTGCCGACCAGCGATCGCCCGTTCACACACTAGTTCTACGTTAGCCCACTTTCACATCCGCTCCCTACCCCACACTAGGGGGCAATTTACAGAGGGGCCGATTAACCTACAAGCCCGCACGTGTTTAGTGTGGGAGGAACCCGGGGCACCCGTAGGAAACCCACGCGGTCACTGGGAGAATGTTTTCCAAGGAAATAGCTTTTAACTGTACCCCAGTACACGTGTGACAGTAAACTAAACTAAGGGGTCTCGACACGAAACGCCACCCTATTCCTTTGCATCCAGAGATGCTGTCTGACCCACTGTGTTACTCCAACTTTTTTGCGTCGGTCTTCAAACTTTTGATGTGTTTATCCTTTCATTGTTAACTGTATGTTTGTGTTGTCATTTGTGAGCGGAACACCAAGGCACATTCCTTGTATATGCACATACTTGGCCAATAAACTTATTCATTCATTCTTTCATTCACTAAACTAGATTGTGTGAACTCCACACAGACAGCATCCGAGCACAGGATCGAACTCTGGTCTCTGGTGCAGGTGAGGCAGCTCCACTTTGCTGCCTAGTTTTAAACAATGGCATTCTCTTTAGCAAATTACTTTGCAAGTCAACGTAACCAACTTACCATCACTAATACTGGTGAAAGTATATCATTGAATCCACAAAATAAAATTGTCAAGCAACATTGAAATGGCATTTATTCACAAAATGCTGGAGTAACTCAGCAGGTCAGGCAGGTCTGAAGAAGGGTCTCGACCCGAAACGTCACCCATTCCTTCTCTCCCGAGATGCTGCCTGACCTGCTGAGTTACTCCAGCATTTTGTGAATAAATCGATTTGTACCAGCATCTGCAGTTATTTTCTTAAACATTGAAATGGCATTTTAATGAACATTAAAAATCCTTCAGCTGAAATAAGCGGGCACATGTCAGCGCAGCGGGTAGAGCTGCTGCCTCACAGCGCCAGAGCTCCAGGTTCAATCCTGACCTCGGGTGCTGTCTGTGCGAAGTTTGCACCCCCTCCCTTGGGTTTCCTCCGGGCGCTCCGGTTTCCTCCCACATCCCAAAGACGTACAGTACGCGTTTGCAGGTGAATTGGCTTGTGGTCTAGTGTATCTATACACTGTAAACTCAAGAGAGAGCTGGATAGAGCTCTTAAGGATGGCGGAGTCAGGGGGTATGGGGAGAGGGCAGGAACGGGGTACTGATTGAGAATGATCAGCCATGATCACATTGAATGGTGGTGCTGGCTCGAAGGGCCGAATGGCCTCCTCCTGCACCTATTGTCTATTGTCTAAATGGGTTGATTGTAGTCATGTAATCATGTGTTGTCTTTCCGCTGACTAGTTACCAGGCAATAAAAGCCTTTCACATGTGACAATAAACCAAACTGAAATATTAGCGTCAATGATATCAATCTCTTTAAATTTTAAACTGCGTTTGCTACACACTGGTCTCAATTTTTATTTATTTGGTACATAATTTGAAATTTAAGTGACACTCAACAAGTCAAATTAGTTCGAGAAAAGACTGCAGATGCTGGTTAAAATCGAAGGTAGTCACCAGATTGATCCCTGGGATGGCAGGACTTTCATATGAAGAAAGACTGGATAGACTCGGCTTGTACTCGCTGGAATTTAGAAGACTGAGGGGGGATCTTATTGAAACATATAAAATTCTTAAGGGGTTGGAGAGGCTAGATGCGGGAAGATTGTTCCCGATGTTGGGGAAGTCCAGAACCAGGGGTCACAGCTTAAGGATAAGGGGGAAGTCTTTTAGGACCGAGATGAGAAAACATTTCTTCACACAGAGAGTGGTGAGTCTGTGGAATTCTCTGCCACAGAAGGTAGTTGAGGCCAGTTCATTGGCTATATTTAAGAGGGAGTTAGATGTGGCCCTTGTGGCTAAAGGGATCAGGGGGTATGGAGAGAAGGCAGGTACAGGTTACTGAGCTGGATGATCAGCCATGATCATATTGAATAGCGGTGCAGGCTCGAAGGGCCGAATGGCCTACTCCTGCACCTATTTTCTATGTTTCTATGTTTCTATGTAATGCTGGAGTAACTCAGCGGGTCATGCAGCATCTCAGGAGAGAAGGAATGGGTGACGTTTCGGATCCCCGAAACGTCACCCATTCCTTCTCTCCCGAGATGCTGCCTGACCCGCTGAGTTACTCCAGCATTGTGTGTCGACCTTTGAGTCAAATTAATTGTTTCCTTAAAATGACTGCAGGACACATAATGTAACCAGTCGTGCCTTATAATTAATAATGAACAAATGCCGTGTAAATATTTCTTTATGTTTCCATAACACTTAAACTCACATTCTCTTTACAATATATCTGACATGGTCTTTCTCAACTCCAGGCACTGACTATATTAGTAAATATTATTTTTCCCTCTGAACACAGAGAGAAAATAAATAAATACATGTTGGATTCCTATTCTAATCTCAACCAATGTCTTAGTTATTATTAAATTAACTCATTATTGCTATATTATATTAACCTCATATTCATACAATTAAATTTATTTTCTTAGTTATCAATTTTCTTTCTCCCCACCCCCCTAAAATAATCTGACTTTGATAAAAACGGAAACGAAGACCCCAGTCAGTTACACAGTCAACACTGAAATGTGTAGGAAGACAATAGACAATAGACAATAGGTGCAAGAGGAGGCCATTCGGCCCTTCGAGCCAGCACCGCCATTCAATGTGGTCATGGCTGATCATTCTCAATCAGTACCCCTTTCCTGCCTTCTCCCCATACCCCCTGACTCCGCTATCCTTAAGGAACTGCAGATGCTGGTTTAAACCAAAGATAAACACAAAAAGCTGAAGTAACTCAGTGGGGCAGGCAGCATCTGTGATGGATTCAGATAGGGCACGTTCTTTATCAATACAAACTCAATGGGTAACATACTGAACACAGTTGCAGGGAAACATAGAAAATAGGTGCAGGAGTAGGCTATTCAGCCCTTCGAGACAGAACCGCCATTCAATATGATCATGGCTGATCATCCACAATCAGTATCCCGTTCCTGCTTTTTCTCCACATCACTTGATTCCGTTAGCCCTAAGAGCTAAATCCAAATCTCTCTTGAAAACATCCAGTGATTCCACAGATTCACAACTCTCTGGGTGAAAATGATTTTCCTCGTCTCAGTCCTAAATGGCCGACTCCTGAGGAAGAACGTGCAAACTCCACACACTCAGCAGCTGAGGTCGGGATAGAACCTGGGTCCAAGGTCGCCAACTATCTCACTCCCAAATAAGGGATAAGGTGACGTCACCGCCCCGCGCCCCACGTGACCTCACACAGCCAGCGGCCACGTGCTCCCGCTCCACCAATGGCAGCCGCCCGGGCCGGGAAGCGCAACTTCCGTTAGGCAGCGCCTGGGCTTCTGGGCCTACACTGGCCGGACCTACACTGTCCAGACCGGCAGCGTCCAGGCCTACACTGTCCAGACCTACAGCGTCCGGGCCTACAGCGCCCCCCCCAGGCCTAATACGGGACAAGGGCGGTCCCGTAAGGGACAAACCAATTTAGCCCAAAATACAATAGACAATAGGTGCAGGAGTAGGCCATTCGGCCCTTCGAGCCATTCAATGCGATCATGGCTGATCATTCTCAATCAGTACCCCGTTCCTGCCTTCCTATACCCCCTGAGTCTACTATCCTTAAGACAGTTGGCAACCCTACCTGGGTCTCTGGCGCTGTGAGGCAGCATCTCAACCACTGTGCTGCTCATTGAGTAGAAGCTTTCCAATCACTGTGAATCCTTCTGAGTTCACCGCATTGAAATTTATATATTACTTTTTGCAGGAGAATAATTTTGCAGTGTGTAATGTGAAGCTACCATGACCGTGATTGATTGTTACTCTTTAGGGGACTCAAGGGATGAAAAGGTGAACGTTGTGACTCTGGAAACAAAAACTCTTTTGTGCTGCAAAACCCTTAGTGGACTGGATTTAAACGACAACTAGAGATTATGTCATGGCTTCAACTTTTTTTTAAAAATAAATTAAAACCTATACCATCTATCTACTAAAACTCCAGTTTGTTTGTCTGTTTGTTCCTGAACTGCAGCCAAAACGGTACACGATAGCGCGACAATTCTAGGCCCACCTTACTCACCGTTGTCCCTTTGGTGCTAATGGAAAAGATTTCATTGAAACCGGTGTTATATTTTTAAAGTTATTCACATTTTTAAAAGTTTAAATCTATCTCCTAGGGAGGGAGCGCAGTGGAGGAAGGGGGGGGGGAGGAGGGAGGGGGGATAAGGGGGGTTGAGTGGGAGGGAAGGGATTGTGGGAGGGGTGGGAGGGATGGAGGGGAGGAAGGGAGGGGAGGGGGGAGAGGGGGGGAGGGGGGAGAGGAGAGGGTGCTGCACCAATGCAGGAGAGGTTTGGACCCAACATCCAAGTGTGTTCCTTGCCCAGATGGACAATTGCTTTTCTTAATGAAAAAATTAAAATGTATTAAAAGTTAAAACATTTTGATGCAGTTGCATTTTTGATGCAGAAATAAAGAACTGCAGATGCTGGTTAATACACAAAAGTGCTGGAGTAACTCAGCGGGTAAGGCAGCAGGAACAGAGCACCAGAGATGCTGCCTGACCCGCTGAGTTACTCCAGCACTCCAGCCCAAAATACGGGATGTCCCGGCTAATACGGGACAGTTGGCATCTTATTGATACACATGAGATTATTAAGGGATTGGACACGCTAGAGGCAGGAAACATGTTCCCAGTGTTGGGGGAGTCCAGAACCAGGGGCCACAGTCTAAGAATAAGGGGTAGGCCATTTAGAACGGAGATGAGGACTCAGAGAGCTGTAAATCTGTGGAATTCTCTGCCTCAGAAGGCAGTGGAGACCAATTCTCTGAATGCATTCAAGAGAGAGTTAGATAGAGCTCTTAATGATAGCGGAGTCAAGGGGGTATGGAGAGGGGGCAGGAACGGGGTACTGATTGAGAATGATCAGCCATGATCACATTGAATGGCGGTGCGTACAGGCTCGAAGGGCCGAATGGCCTCCTCCTGCACCTATTGTCTATTGTCATAATCCTAGTTTCCACTGACTGGATAGCACATGGCAACAAAACGTTTCATTGTACTCTGGTACACGTGACAATTAACCAAATTAAACTAATCTAAAGACCACACAAGGAGGAAGCATTTCACTATAATAAGGCACTCTCAGTTGCAGGTAAATAACAGAACTGAGGTAATGATTCAAGGCTAAAACATTTGGTGATGCAAGAGTGTGATTTACTGCATTTTCCCAAGTAGTCATTTGTACTGGCAGTTGAGAGTCACATTGCTGAATCTTTAATTGACTGCATTTATTGCCATAATCAGTTTAGAGATACAACATAGAAACAGGTCCTTCGGCCCACCGAGTCCGCGCCGACCAGCCATCCCCGCACACGAACACTATCCTACACACGCCAGGGACAATTTACAATTTTTACAGAAGCCAATTAACCTACAAACCTGCACGTCTAATGGAGCATGGGAGGAAACCGGAGCACCCGGAGAAAACCCACGCAGGTCACGGGGAGAACGTACAAACTCCGTACAGACATCACCCGTAGTCAGGATGGAACCCGGGTCTCTGGCGCTGTGAGGCAGCAACTCTACCGCTGCGCCACCGTGCCGGCCCCATGTTCTAATGTCAAATAGCTCATTGACATGGGATAGACATTTGTATAAATCCATATAACGGGCAGGGAATATTCCCCTGCAGTTAACCTCATTGATAAATCTTTGAGGTTTTCAAGGAGGCAGTGTGTTGATTCTACATGGACTCTGTTATCCACAATATAATCGCTCCACTCTTTATTTATCTGTATACTGTTGTATTGTAACCATGTACTCAAACCGCAGCTTGATTGCAACCATGTATAGTCTGTTCATAAGGGAAAAAAACTGCAGATGCTGGTTTAAATCGAAGGTAGACGCAAAATGCTGGAGTAACTCAGCGGGTCAGGCAGCATCTCGGGAGAGAAGGAATGGGCGACGTTTCAGGTGAAGACCCTTCTTCGGACTGATCCGTTACGGGTCGAGACCCTTCTTCAGACTGATCAAAAGGGTCTCAGCCTGAAACGTCACCCATTCCTTTTGTCCCGCTGAGTTACTCCAGCATTTTGTGTCTGCCATAGACCTTTCATTGTCTGGTTAGCACGCCACAACGAAGCTTTTCACCGCACGCCCGTACACGTGATAATAATAAGAACTAAACTGGACTACTGGGTCCACTATCGATTTTCCGGCACCCTTGGTTCCAGAGAGGAGTCCCAACGATACCGGAACGTTCCGCCTCGGCCGCCGAGGGGAGGGGCCCGGCCGGCCTGGGGAGTCGGCGGTGGGAACGGATCTGCCGGCTCGGGCCGGGCCGGAGTTCCAGCGCCCCGGCAGCAGGGGGCAGAGTCCACCCGCCAACCGGCCGCGGAAGTCCCGATGAGGTGGAGATCGGCCGCCTCACCCGGCCTGGGGGACACATCGTCGGGGGGACTTCCAGGAGGGGTTTCAAGTGCGCCCTCGTAATTCTGTCCGGATTAAAGACGGTGCCAGATGACCGGTTAGGTAGATAGAGTGATAGTGTGGAAACAGGCCCTTCGGCCCAACTGGCCCACACCGGCCAACAATGTCCCAACTACCCTAGTCCCACCTGCCCGCGTTTGGTCCATATCCCTCCAAACCTGCCCTATCCATGTACCTGTCCAACTGTTTCTTAAACGTTGGGATAGTCCCAGCCTCAACTACCTCCTCTGGCAGCTCGTTCCTTACACCCACCACCCTCTGTGTGAAAAGATTACCCCTCAGATTCCTATTAAATCTTTCCCCCTTCACCTTGAACCCATGTCCTCTGGTCCTCGATTCCACTACTCTGGGTAAAAGACTCTGCGCATCTACCCGGCCTATTCCTCTCGGCTGCCGAAAAATCGGTGGTGGAGCTGTATAAGATGGTGAACGTTAGCAAGACAACCAATCTTACGTGGGAGAAGGACAATGGAAGAAGGACATTGCATCTAAACAGCCTTCACCTCATGTGGCCAGCGTGGAATGCAGAGCACAATATAAACTGTAATAAAACACACCCCATGGTGGGGACTGACCACAATAAAATTGATGCTGTTTGTGTCTGACTCACAAACGACATTTGGTGCGTTTGCTAATTTACCCAAGTGTTTCAACGGTGAATCACTCACTCAGTGCTGTTCTTGATCTCATGACTCTCACAAAAATATTTTGTGCAATTATGGGGGAAGCAAAATTGGGCGTCGCAGTGGTAGAGTTATAGCCTTACAGCGCTTGCAGCGCCGGAGACCCGGGTTCCATCCCGACTACGGGCGCCGTCTGTACGGAGTTTGTACGTTCTCCCCATGACCCGCGTGGGTTTTCTCCGAGATCTTCGGTTTCCTCCCACACTCCAAAGGCGTACACGTGTGCAGGTTAATTGGCTTGGTACAAATGTAAATTGTCCCCAGTGTGTGTAGGATAGTGTTCGTGTGTGGTATCGCTGGTCGGTGCGAACTCAATGGGCCGAAGGGCCTGTTTTCGCGCTTTATCTCCAAACTAAACTAAACTATTTGTTTTCACTGATATTAATGTTTACAACAATTAAGATATCCCTCTTATTTTCCTTCCTAGCTGATTCCTATCAATTCCTGTTTGACTGTTACTATCAGTAGTGTGTTTGTATTTCCATTACATTTCCACCCAGTGCTGTTTTTTAACAGTAAGCACCTCTAAAAAGATTAAGGTATCACCAAATGCTGGAATAACTCAGCGGATCAGGCAGCATCTTGGAGAGGAGGAATGGCTGACGTTTCGGGTCGAGACCCTCCTTCAAAAAAGATTAAAGCTTTGGGTCGAGACCCTTCTTCAAAAAAGACCCTTCTAAAAAGATTTAAAGTTTAATAAAGAGGTTAACTTTATACATTTTAGTTATTAAGTTTATTAAATTAGAAACTTATTCGTCAACACAAATTTGTCAAAACGAGAGGAGGGTGGGGTATATTGACAGCAAAACTGTCGAGAAATGTAGCTTCATCTTTCATTGATGTGCTTACTGGTATTACTGGCTTACTGGTGAAGGTGTGGAATTCTCTGCCTCAGAAGGCAGTGGAGGCCAGTTCGTTGGATGCTTTCAAGAGAGAGCTAGATAGAGCTCTTAAGGATAGCGGAGTGAGGGGGTATGGGGAGAAGGCAGGAACGGGGTACTGATTGAGAGTGATCAGCCATGATCACATTGAATGGCGGCGCTGGCTCGAAGGGCTGAATGGCCTACCCCTGCACCTATTGTCTATTGTCTAAAGTCCACAAAAAAAACATACTGTCCTCATCAAAAAAAAGTCATTGCTAAATGTAGCTCGATTTTTAATTGATACTACTAGACAAAGTGGACCCGTTGGGCCCAAATCTCTCCTGCATTGGTGCAGTACTCTGTCCTCCCCCTTCTCTCTCTCCTCAACCCCACCCTCCCCTCTCCCCCACTCTCTCCCCCACTCCCTCCTCCCCTCCCCCTCCCCTCCTTTTAAACTTTAAAATGTGAATAACTTTAAAACTATAACACCGATTTCAATAAAACTACTTGCATTATCACTAAAGTGACAATGGTGAGTAAGGAGGGCCTAAAGTTGTCATGCTATTGTGTACCATTTTGGCTGAAGTTCAGTCACAAACAAGATAACAAACGAGAGTTTTAGTATATAGATGTGTGTGTGTGTGGGCACAGACATCGATATGTATACTGGCACTGTGTATCTACAAAAAAAAACATCCTTGCTTCTATCAAAATATTGTTGTTAAATTATCAGCTTATATCAGCTGATATTATAGCAATTGTAAGCTTAGTTTTAATGGGCACTAGACCAAGTGGATACGTTGGGCCCAAACCTCTCCTGCATTGATTGCAACACCCTCTCTTCCTCCCCTCCCCCTCCCCTCTCCTTCCCTCCTCCCCCCTCCTCCCCTTCCTCCCCCTCCCCCCTTTCTCCTCCCTTCCCCTCCCCCCCACTGCATCCTCCTCAACCCCCCTCCTTCCTCCCCCCTCCCTCCCGAGACTAAGTGGACCCCTTGGGCCCAAACCTCTCTTGCATTGGTGCAGCACCCTCTCCTCCCCCCATCCTCTCCCCCCTCCCCACTCCCTCCCTCCCCCCCTCCGTCTCTCCCTCCCCTTCCCCTCAACCCCCCCTTATCCTCCCTCCCTAGGAGATAGATTAAACTTTAAAATGTGAATAACTTTTAAAATATAACACCGATTTCAATGAAACTTCTTCCATTGGCACCAAAGGGACGACGGTGAGTAAAGTGGGGCTAAAATTGTCTCGCTATCGTGCACCGTTTTGGTTGTAGTTCAGGAACAAACAAACAGACGAGAGTTTTAGTATATAGATGTGTATCGGGAACTTTATATCTGCAAAAAAAAAGCCCATTGTTTCAATCAGATGCTGTGATTCAGATCACAGGCACTGTTGTATCCGTCCCTCATTTCCAACCTCTTTCATTAAACCTCTTCCTGATCGTTCAGTGTTTTAAAGCTCGCCACCACAATGCTTCGTTCATGCCAACTCCAAACTCCTGCTGTTTGGAAGTGTTTTGCAAAGAGCAACACAGACTGTGCAACATCTGGTGAGGCAGCACACACCATCGATCACTAATTACTGGCCCTGGCTGGGAGGAATCAAAAGGCCCATTAGTGCTATGGAGTGTCTCCCCTTCCCACCTCAAGCACACTCAAGCGTATTGTTGTCTACAAGGGCCCTTGACACAGGCAGTCATTGACTTTCTCCACAGACTTCACTGCGGAGCGGGCTGTGTGAAGTGCTGTCAAGGCATTGGTTATGTGTGAGTGTGTGTGTGTCTATCTGTGCGTGTCAGTGTGTAGGATAGTGTTAATGTGAGGGGATCGCTGTATCTCTAAACTAAACTAAATCTGTGCATGTGAGTGTGTATGTATGTGTGTGTCTATCTGCCTGTGTATCTGAGTGTGTGTGTGTGTGTGTGTGTATTTGTCTGTATCTGAGTGTGTATGTGTGTCAATCTGACTGTGTCTGTGTGTGTGTACTCCAGCACTCTGTGAAACGTCACCTATCCATGTTCTCCACAGATGCTGCCTGACCCGCTGAGTTACTCCAGCACTCTGTGAAACGTCACCTATCCATGTTCTCCACAGATGCTGCCTGACCCGCTGAGTTACTCCAGCACTCTGTGAAACGTCACCTATCCACGTTCTCCACAGATGCTGCCTGACCCGCTGAGTTACTCCAGCACTCTGTGAAACGTCACCTATCCATGTTCTCCACAGATGCTGCCTGACCCGCTGAGTTACTCCAGCACTCTGTGAAACGTCACCTATCCATGTTCTCCACAGATGCTGCCTGACCCGCTGAGTTACTCCAGCACTCTGTGAAACGTCACCTATCCATGTTCTCCACAGATGCTGCCTGACCCGCTGAGTTACTCCAGCACTCTGTGAAACGTCACCATTTCACAGAGTTATTCCAGCACTTTGTGTCTTTTTAAAATGATACTTTAAAAATATATTTAAAAAACAACTAAGCTGGGAACAGGACAGTGAACAAGAGTATTTTTACTCACTGCTATTCCAAGGCAGTAATTAGAATCCCTTCCTTTATCATTGAACTTTCCTGCTAATTGAATTGAAAATTGATTGTCTAGAAATTCGTTGTTGGTGCGTACATACATAAAACTTGCTCCTATATTCGTGCTGTTGATGTGAAGAATATCTGATCTATAATTCATAGTGTGCAAACATTTCTTTGATAGACCCAGTTTTAGACGGGAATCCAGTTCAGTTTTAGACGGGGATGTTCCTGACCTATTGGTGGCAAAATGCCAAGCTGCGTTGTACTTTAGTTTACAGATACAGCGCGGAAACAGGCCCTTTCGGCCCACCGGGTCCGCGCCGAACAGCGATCCCCGCACACTAACACTATCCTACACACCATCCTACACTATCCCATTTACACCAAGCCAATTAACCTACAAACCTGCACGTCTTTGGAGTGTGGGAGGAAACTGAAGATCGCGGAGAAAACCCACGCAGGTCACAGGGAGAACGTACAAACTCCGTATAGACGGCGCCTGTAGTCGGGATCGAACCCGGGTCTCCGGCGCTGCAAGCGCTGTAAGGCGGCAATTCTACCACTGCGCCACCGTGCCATCCCAAATTATCCCCAGTGCGTAGGATAGTGGTAGTGTACGGGATGATCACTGGTCGACGCAGACTCGGTGGGCCTAAAGGCCTGTTTCCATGCTGTATCTCTAAAGGCCAAAGATCTAGTATGAATGGGCGATCGATGGTCAGCATGGACTCAGTGGGCCAAAGGGCCCGTTTCCGCTCCATTTGTGAACTAAATTATACCAAATTTTAACGCGGCTCTTTGCATTTTAGGGTCATGGTCTATATTACGATTTTCTTTTAAAAATGCTATTACTCAAAAGCAGGCAGGGACTATCCCAACGTTTAAGAAACAGACAGGTACATGGATAGGACAGGTTTGGAGGGATATGGACCAAATGCGGGCAGGTGGGACTAGTGTAGCTGGGACATGTTGGCTGGTGTGGGCGAGTTGGGCCGAAGGGCCACACTCAACCACTCTATGAATCCATGCCCGCAGAGTTACTCCAGCATTTAGTGTCTATCAACCTCAAGATTCAAGGATATTTATTCACAAAATGCTGGAGTAACTCAGCGGGTCGGGCAGCATCTCAGGAGAGAAGGAATGGGTGACGTTTCGAGTCGAGACCCTTCTTCAGACGGATGTCAGGGGGGCGGGACAAAGGAAGGATATAGGTGGAGACAGGAAGATAGAGGGAGATCTGGGAAGGGGGAGGGGAAGAGAGGGACAGAGGGACTATCTAAAGTTGGAGAAGTCAATGTTCATACCACTGGGCTGCAAGCTGCCCAGGCAAAATATGAGGTGCTGTTCCTCCAATTTCCGGTGGGCCTCACTATGGCACTGGAGGAGGCCCATGACAGAAAGGTCAGACTGGGAGTGGGAGGGGGAGTTGAAGTGCTCAGCCACCGGGAGATCAGTTTGGCCAACGCGGACCGAGCGCAGGTGTTGAGCGAAGCGATCGCCAAGGAAGTCACATATACCAATAACTGGACAGTAAAACTCTGGCTTGCTACAGCGTAGCCTCCTTGAAAACTCAATCCTCACAGGCTGATCACAGAGCAAACAAAAGCATCCCATAAATTCTATTGAATTATAAACTCGCATAACTATGCAAAAACTGTCAAGATTCACTTCATATTTGAAAGGAACACAAATATGAAATATTTCCTTGATCAATAGACAATAGGTGCAGGAGGAGGCCATTCGGCCCTTCGAGCCAGCACCGCCATTCATGGCTGATCATTCTCAATCAGTACCCCGTTCCTGCCTTCTCCCCATACCCCCTGACTCCGCTTCCGATCGGACTTTGCTGGCTTTGCCTAGCACTAAACGTTATTCTCTTATCATGTATCATCTACACGCTGTAAACGGGTCGATTGCCATCATGTCTTGTCTTTCCGCTGACTGTAAACTTACAATAAACTGAACTGAATGACTGAACTGGGGGTGGGGGGGGGGGGGGGGGGAGGGGGGAGAAACTCATTGGCATTAAAGACTAGAAAACTATGAAAGAAAACCGGTGCCAGTGATGATCAAGACTGTAAAACAAACACTGAAGAAAACGATTGCTATCTTTGGCAGCACAGTTCCTGGACCGAGCTCATCAAACCTATTCCAATTTACCTACTATCACTTTGCCAATCAGTCGTTAGGTATTGGGGCCGCGGCTACTTCTGATTTTCCATTAGCCAGTTCACGACCTCTCCCTGCCCTGACGGTGACAAATCAGGCCCACGGATTTTTTTTTTAAACTACAGGTTCTTAATGGATTAATTCTGCAATCCATCATTCCACTCCCGACAGAACGGTGTCTTGTGCCAAAAGTCTAAAAAACTGTTTCTCCCGAATCAGCGAATCATCAAACGTTAACGCTGTCGGGATGCACACAATTATCAAGCAGTGTAAGAAAATAACTGCAGATGCTGGTGCAAATCGAAAGTATTTATTTCACAAAATGCTGGAGTAACTCAGCAGGTCAGGCAGCATCTCAGGGGAGAAAGAACGGGTGACGTTTCTTCAGTCTGAAGAAGGGTCTCGGACCCGAAACGTCACCTATCCATGTTCTCTACAGATGCTGCCTGACCCGCTGAGTTACTCCAGCACTCTGTGAAACGTCACCTATCCATGTTCTCCAGAGATGCTGCCTGTCCCGCTGAGTTACTCCAGCACTCTGTGAAACGTCACCTATCCATGTTCTCCAGAGATGCTGCCTGTCCCGCTGAGTTACTCCAGCACTCTGTGAAACGTCACCTATCCATGTTATCCAGAGATGCTGCCTGACCTGCTGAGTTACTCCAGCATTTTGTCAAATAAACACAATTACCAATGTGACCAACTTCAGGTTAAAAGCAAGCGACCTCGCAGATAGACGCAGAGTGCTGGAGTATCTCAGTGGGACAGGCAGCATCTCTGGAGGGAAGGAATGGGCGTCCAAAAAAATTGCACATGGTCCTCCAAGGTTAAATTATCTCATTCATTACGACCCACTCCCTGCCCTTGACACGACACACAACACAAGAATCGCCAGCGTTGATTTTTGTGGGTTTCATTGAACAGCTGGGAAGTACAGTGCCCGGATTTCCCTTCCGAGCGCTGTTCCTTCAGGCTGGCCTGGGTTTCTCATCATTGTAACCGAGCCAGCCCGGTCCTACACCAGCCCCCGCAAGACTTCAGCGGCTGTGTGAGGCAGTCTGCACAAGAAGCAAACGTGCAGGCAACACTACACGGCTCGGGAAGGAAACGCGTGCGACGGGAGAGTGAGAGAGGCTGACAACTATTCAAGATGTACTCAAGAGTGAGTTAGATTTAGCTCTTTAGGCGCTAAGAATAAGGGGGGCAGGCAGGCCATTTAGGACTGAGATGAGGAAAAACCCTTTTTCACCCAGAGAGTTGTGAATCGGTGGAATTCTCTGCCACAGAGGGCAGTGGAGGCCGATTCACTGGATGTTTTCAAGAAAGAGTTAGATAGAGCTCTGAGAGCTAAAGGAATCAATAAACAATAGGTGCAGGAGGAGGCCATTCGGCCCTTCGAGCCAGCACCGCCATTCAATGTGATCATGGCTGATCATTTTCAATCAGTACCCCGTTCCTGCCTTCTCCCCCATACCCCTTGACTCCGCTATCTTTAAGAGCTCTATCCAGCTCTCTCTTGAATGCATTCAGAGAATTGGCCTCCACTGCCTTCTGAGGCAGAGAATTCCACAGATTCACAACTCTGTGACTGAAAAAGTTTTTCCTCATCTCTGTTCTAAATGGCCTACCCCTTATTCTTAAACTGTGGCCCCTTGTTCTGGACTCCCCCAACATCAAGGGATATGGGGAGAAAGGCAGGAACGGGGTACTGATTGTGGATGACCAGCCGTGATCGTATTGAATGGCGGTGCTGGCTCGATGGGCCGAATGGCCTCCTCCTGCACCTTTTCTTTCTGTGTTTCTGTGCTAAACCAGCATCTGCAGTTCCTTCCTACACATGGTGTTAACTAATACTCGGTTTTTCCCCCCCAATACATTTTGTTTTGCCATGTAAAATGTATCGGGTTGCAACCATTTACTCCATCGGCTCCCCATAATAAAAATATTATCAAAGGGTCTGGATTAAGGATGAGCTGTTTATAAATAACTGGAGACTTGTTCACTGGGCTCACAAGAGCTGCAAAGCCCGGCACAGCCGGCTGCTTGGAATGAGACAGAAAACACAAAGCTCCAAAGAGAAAGTAGTGAAAAGGGCAGGATTTAGTTATAAATGCAATGTGCTGCTGCAGTATCAGGGATGGATGGGTGTGACTTGTTTTGTTTTAGCTGTAAGAGACTTCTCGACCCAAAATGTCACCCATTCCTTCTCTCCAGAGATGCTGCCTGTCCCGCTGAGTTACTCCAGCTTTTTGTGTCTATCTTTGCTGTAAACCAGCGTCTGCAGTTCCTCACGACACGGGCTTGTTTCTACATTATTCTTGGGCCGCAAGGATGGGAGGCAGTTACTGACATCTCACTGTGTGTGTGTGTGTGTGTGTGTGTGTGTGTGTGTGTGTGTGTGTGTGTGTGTGTGTGTGTGTGTGTGTGTGTGTGTGTGTGTGTGTGTGTGTGTGTGTGTGTGTGTGTGTGTGTGTGTGTGTGTGTGTGTGTGTGTGTGTGTGTGTGTGTGTGTGTGTGTGTGTGTGTGTGTGTGTGTGTGTGTCTGTATGTGTCTGTGTGTGAGTGTGTGTGTGTGTGTGTGTGTGTGTCTGTGTCTCTGTGTGCGTGTGTGTGTGTGCGCGTCTGTATGTGTCTGTGTGTGAGTGTGTGTGTGCGTGTGTCTGTGTGTGTGTGCGTGCATGGTTCTCTGTGCTGGTGTGTGTGTGTCTGTGTGTGTGTGTGCGTGTGTCTGTGTGTGTGTGTGTGTGTCTGTGTCTGTGTGCGTGTGTGTGTGTCTGCCTCTGTGTGTGAGTGTGCGTGTGCGTTCCCTGAGCGGCGGGCGCGGTGAATGAACGGGAAGCGACGGGCACGGTGGTGGCGATCGCTGCATGCTTCAGCGTTCCTGCGTTTGGTGCAGGGCTGTGGGTAGTGTCAGCTCACTGAGTCCCTGGAGCAGATGCGCCTCTCTCCCACACCGCTCACACTCACACCACAAACACACACACACATGCACGCACAGATGCACGGAGATAAACACACGCGCACACACACACACAGACAGAGACACATACACACGCACACAGACACACACACGCACACAGGCACAGACACACACACCACAAACACATGCACAGAGACAAACACACGCACACACACAGACACACACACACAGAGACACAAAAGCACACAGACACACACGCGCGCACACACACAGACACACACGCACCAGCACAGAGACACATGCACGAAACACAAATACAGACACACACACTCATAAGCACAGTCACGCACAGACACATGCAAGCACACAAACCGACACACACAGACCGACAGACAGACACACACGCACGCACACACAAGCACACACACGAACACACATACAGACACGCACACAGACACACACGCGCACACAGACACACACACACACAGAGACACAAAAGCACACAGACACACACGCGCGCACACACACAGACACACACGCACCAGCACAGAGACACATGCACGAAACACAAATACAGACACACACACTCATAAGCACAGTCACGCACAGACACATGCAAGCACACAAACCGACACACACAGACCGACAGACACACACGCACGCACACACAAGCACACAGACACACGAACACACATACAGACACGCACACACAGACACACACGCGCACACAGACACACAAGCACACACAGACAAGCACACACAGACACACAAGCACACACACAGACAGGCACACACAGACAGCTCACTTAGCAATTTCACCACGGCATTTCACACTGACCTTATGGGGCTAGAATTAATAAGTATTCCTTATATTAACGATATAAAATTTTAATATTCTTCTTTATAGAATATAAGTGTTAGAAACAAAATGCTGGAGTAACTCAGCGGGACAGACAGCATCTCTGGATATATATATATACACATACACATTGTGTACGTACAGTGTGCACAATATGACACACATTATATATACAATGTGTGTGCGTAATAATAATTAATAATAGTGCACAGTCAAAAATTACCTTATACTCATACACGGTTTTTATATATAAAATAATACATGTATTACATATAATACATATAGGTAAGTATATATATAAATAAATAATACATTTATGTGTGTGTGTGTGTGTTATATAGGCAATAGGTGCAGGAGGAGGCCATTCAGCCCTTCGAGCCAGCACCGCCATTCAATGTGATCATGGCTGATCATTCTCAATCAGTACCCCGTTGAGTTCCTCCACACAACCTGGCCAACACTGACTCTGCCATTTTAGACCGCCAAACTTCTCGTATTTGGGGGAAGCAGACAGACTGACTCGGTGAAAGTCTGTCAAAAAACCCAAAACATTGCCTCCACTTTGTTTAAAAAAAATACCCACTTGGGTTGAGAAAACCAATGTACACAAGCACACGCACACACATACACGTGCACACAGACACACACACACACACACACAGACACACACACACAGACACACACACACAGACACGCACACACATACAAACACACAGACACACACAGACACGCACAGACACACACATACAGACACGCACACACATACACACACAAACACACACAGACACACAAGCACACACACACACACAGACACGCACACACAGACACACACACATACAGACACGCACAGACACACACATACAGACACGCACACACATACACGTGCACACAGACACACAAGCACACAGACAATACAATACAATACAATATATCTTTATTGTCATTGTACCCAGGGGTACAACGAGATTGGGAATGCGCCTCCCATACGATGCAATAGTTTAATTAATTTAGACAACAGCAACCCAACGAAACAATATATATACACACACACGCACAGACACACACGCACACACACACGCACACACATACAGACACGCACACACATGCACACAGACACACACGCACAGACACACACGCACACAGACACACACGCACACAGACACACACGCACACACATACAGACACGCACACACATGCACACAGACACACACGCACAGACACACACGCACACACAGACACACAAACACACAAGTACACACACAGACAGCCTCCGCCATTGTATGTACACAATGTATATATATATATATACACACATACAAACACACACACACTTATATTATATGTACTATTTATTTATATATGCACTTACTATATATATAAAAATATGATCCCTGTTGTTTATTATGGGTTTTACTTATGTTTACATGTGTTTACACGCCTGTTGTGCTGCTGCAAGTAAGGGTTTCATTGTTCCGTTTGGGAATTTATGACAATAAAACACTCTTGACTCCCCCTTTACTTTTGATGAAAGTTTTTCTCAACCCAAGTGGGTATTTTTTTTTAATAAAGTGGAGGCAATGTTTTGGGTTTTTTGACAGACCTTCGCGCGAGTCAGTCTGTCTGTTTCACCCAAATACGAGAAGTTTGGCGGTCTAAAATGGCAGAGTCAGAGTTGGCCAGGTTGTGTGGAGGAACCAAATTATGTGTTTCACGTTGAACTCAGAGCGCACACACACACACACACACTGTCTGTGAACCTCCCGGCAATTTAACGCTGGAGATATCTAATCGCACCACACCGCCCGGCAAAGATGGGGAGGGTTTGTTTTATGAACTTCCAGAGAAGATCAGACAATAAAACTATATCATAAATTTTCGCCAGACAGACACGCTACAGAAATGGAGCTTAATCTGACACCCGGTGGATAATGAGGGCACTTAAGTGTGAAGTATGATTTCTAGTCTAAAATATATATATATATATATATATATATATATATATATATATATATGTACATTGATTTTTACTAGAAATCACACACATTATATATGAAGTGTGATTTCTAGTAAAAAATTATATGATGTACATTGATTTTACATATTGATATATATAAAATATGTATATCAATATATATATATATGATATGCATTTCTAGTAAAAATTAGATACATAGATAGATAGATAGATAGATAGATAATTATATATATATAATTATATATATATATACATATATATCAATATATATATATATATATGATGTACATTGATTTTTACTAGAAATCATACTTCATATATAAGTGTGTGTGTGTATGCACGTATATATTTATACACGGTATACACACAGAAAAAACCCCACACGCATTCAAATGCACATATATATATATACCCCCACGCATATATATATATATATATAAGAAAATAACTGCAGATGCTGGTACAAATCGATTTATTCACAAAATGCTGGAGTAACTCAGCAGGTCAGGCAGCATCTCGGGAGAGAAGGAATGGGTGACGTTTCAGGTCGAGACCCTTCTTCAGACTGAAGAAATAGTCTCGACACTAAACCTCACCCACTCTCTCCAGGGATGCTGCCTGACCCGCTGAGTTACTCCAGCATTTTGTTTCTATTTTCCGCAGATACACACACACACACACACACACATATATATATATATATATACAATGCACACGTAGTATAAGAAAATAACTGAAGATGCTGGTACAAATCGAAGGTATTTATTCACAAAATGCTGGAGTAACTCCTGAGATGCTGCATGACCTGCTGAGTTACTCCAGCGTTTTGTGAATAAATAAATACCTTCAGTGCACACGTTATACATACATATGCACACACAGATATATATATATATATGTGCACTGATTTCGCTATATGTGTGTGTATGTGTGTGTATATGTATGTACATATACGTGTGTGTGTGTGTGTGTGTGTGTGTGTGTGTGTGCGTGTGTGTACATTGGTTTCACTATGTGTGTGTGTATGTGTGTGTGTGTATGTGTGTGTGTGTGCGTGTGTGTACATTGGTTTCACTATGTGTGTGTGTATGTGTGTGTGTGTGTGTGTGTGTGTGTGTGTGTGTGTGTACGCAACCAATAATAGTGCAAAGTGAAAGATAATGTCCCGGTGTGCCTGCCCGCCCGCCTGCCGTTCGCTGTGCGTTTGGAAGTTGATGTCTGGGTGGTGAATGGAAGGTGAGATTCTCTCTCTCTCCCCCCCTCGCTCTGTCACCGCGGCCGCGACATCAACAGATCACGACACCCCGCAGTCCCTGTCTGTCTGTCTCCCCTCCTCCTCCCGCATTCACAGCGTGTTGTTCCGGAGACGGCAGACTGGGATTAAAGCGACCCACGGCAAGTGTGTGTCGGGGAGCGTTGCTCTATCCAGTCGCTGCTTGGATCGTGGGCAGAATTGTAAGAAGCCGCGGCCGCGACTGCAGATGCAACGAAAACCCAGGGCTGGGCTTGGGCTTGGCTAGGTTTGGCTGGGCTGGGCTTGGGCTTGGCTAGGTTTGGCTGGGCTAGGTTTGGCTGGCTGGGCTTGGGCTTGGGCTAGGTTTGGCTGGGCTAGGTTTGGCTGGGCTGGGTTTGGCTGGGCTGGGTTTGGCTGGGCTGGGTTTGGCTGGGCTGGGTTTGGTTTGACTGGGCTTGGCTGGGCTGGGTTTGGTTTGGCTGAGACACACACACACACACACACAATTGCTTCCCCGCTCGTTCACGTGAATGGAAACATCTCCTGTGTGTGCGTCTGTGTGTGTGTGTGTGTGTGTGTGTGGGTCTGTGTGTGTGTGTGTGGGTCTGTGTGTGTGTGTGTTGGTCTGTGTGTGTGTGTGTGTGTGTGTGTGTTTGTGTGTTGGTCTGTGTGTTGGTCTGTGTGTGTGTGTGTCTGTGTGTGTGTCTGTGTGTGTGTGTTGGTCTGTGTGTGTGTGTGTGTGTGTGTGTGTTGGTCTGTGTGTGTGTGTGTCTGTGTGTGTGTGTCCTTGATCACCTAAAGCTTCCCAGTGGCTTTGGGGAGCGGGGATTCGTGGGGTCGCTCTCTGACTCTGATCTGCCACAGATCTGTACTGCACCGGCACCTGGAACTAGGACGTGCTGACCTGTGACTGTATAAGATTATTAAGGGGTTGGACACGTTAGAGGCGGGAAACATGTTCCCAATGTTGGGGGAGTCCAGAACAAGGGGCCACAGTTTAAGAATAAGGGGTAGGCCATTTAGAACTGAGATGAGGAAAAACATTTTCAGTCAGAGAGTTGTAAATCTGTGGAATTCTCTGCCTCAGAAGGCAGTGGAGGCCAATTCTCTGAATGCATTCAAGAGAGAGCTAGATAGAGCTCTTAAGGATAGCGGAGTCAGGGGGTATGGGGAGAAGGCAGGAACGGGGTACTGATTGAGAATGATCAG